>NC_134561.1:24143114-24446145 GCF_025594145.1 Primulina tabacum | reverse complement strand
GGCATGCCAAGTGGGTGGCGTTCATAGAGACATTCCCCTACATCATCAAGTACAAGCAAGGTAAGGAAAATGTAGTGGCCGACGCACTGTCACGAAGGTACGTACTAATCTCTACCTTGGAGTCAAAAGTTTTGGGGTTTGAGCATGTGAAGGAATTGTATGTGCTAGATGAGGACTTTAAGAGTTTGTTTGAAACTTGTATGCATGGTCCACGTGATAAATTTTATTTGCATCATGGTTTCTTGTTTAGAGAAGATAGGTTGTGCATCCCTAAATCATCCATTCGTGAGCTACTTGTGAGGGAGGCACATGGGGGTGGCTTAATGGGACATTTTGGTGTGGCTAAAACTTTAAATGCATTGCATGAACATTTCTATTGGCCACACATGAAACGTGACGTTGAGCGTGTTTGTGATAAGTGCATTACTTGTAGGCAAGCTAAATCTAAAACACAACCACATGGCTTGTATACGCCACTTCCCGTCCCTAGTGAACCTTGGGTTGATATTTCTATGGACTTTGTTTTGCGGTTGCCTAGGACAAAGAAGGGGAGAGATTCTATATTTGTTGTTGTGGATAGGTTTTCTAAGATGGCACATTTTATTGCTTGTCACAAAACTGATGATGCATCTCACATTGCGGACCTATTCTTTAGAGAAGTCGTTAGGTTGCATGGCATGCCTAGGACTATTGTTTCCGATCGCGATGTTAAATTCTTGAGTTACTTTTGGAAGACGTTGTGGGCTAAACTTGGCACAAAATTGTTGTTTTCTACTATATGTCATCCTCAAACGGATGGACAAACTGAAGTTGTCAATAGAACTTTAGGAACACTTTTGCGTGCTATTCTTAAAAAGAACTTAAAGAATTGGGAAGATTGTTTACCATTTGTTGAGTTTGCGTATAATCGTTGCATGCATTCAACTACACATTATTCGCCATTTGAGATTGTTTATGGTTTTAATCCTTTGACTCCGTTGGATTTGATGTCTTTACCTGTGAGTGAAAGGTTAAATATGGATGGCAAAAAGAAAGCTGAATTTGTTAGGGGTTTGCATGAAAAGTTCAAGGCCAATATTGAAAAGAAGAATGAGAAAAATGCCAAGCAAGCCAACAAGGGAAAGAAAAAGGTGGTATTTGAGAAGGGAGATTGGGTGTGGTTACACTTGAGGAAGGAAAGGTTCCCCGAGAAGAGATGTTCAAAGCTATTACCTAAGGGCGATGGACCATTTCAAGTCCTTGACAGGATCAATGACAATGCCTACAAACTCGACTTACCAGGTGAGTATAACGTGAGTTCTACTTTTAATGTTAGTGACTTGTCGTTGTTTGATGTAGGTGACGAGCTGGATTTGAGGACAAATCCTTTTCAAGAAGGGGAGGATGATGCGAACACGGATGGTCAGGCGCCAAGGAAAGCATAGGACCCTTTGGAGTTGCCGGAGGGACCAATCACGAGGGGACGATTGAAGAAGTTCAAGGAAGCGTTGCACGGACTTATGAGCAATGAAGAAGGTCTTACAAGCGAGGTGCAAAGTGCTGGAGGGTTTTTGATGCATGGAAGTGAGTTTGGAAGTCACAAGAACATTATTCAAGTGATAGATGAAGTTGACTCCAGCAGCATCGGCGCCCGAACGGTCAAATATTACCGCCCGAGCGCCATACTTACTGTCCGAGCGCGAGTAGTACAGAAGCCTTGGCGCTCGAGCGGTAATATTCTACCGCCCGAGCGCGAGTCAGTTTCGGGAAGAATCCTAGTTTCCTAGTTAGAGTTTTAATTATTATGGCAACTAGATTTTTTTTGTTATCTTTTGATATAAACATATGTTGCACAAAATTTTGGAGAATTTTTGAGATTCATTATTTGATATTTTATCAAAGTTTAGAGTTCTCTCAAACTTTTCAAAGCTTCGCTTTGTTATTCAAAAATCAAACTTATCAAAGTTTTTAACTTTGTGGCATTTGTCGATCGTGCTTGTGCGGATTGTCGTCGACTTGTTCTTCGAAGGTTCGTTATAATCTCTGTTGTTTATCTCGTGATTATTTGTTGCTAGACTTTTCATAGTTTAGAGGTGAAAATCACAACACACACACTTGATTCAAAAGATCGGGACAACAACGATTCTTTGTTCGTCAGTGAATTGAGGGCGCGATTTGATTTTAATCGTGTTTGCTATTCGTTCGTACAAAGATTCACATCACGTCTGCTTATTCGTTTTCTTAAAAAGTACTAGAATTTTTTTTTTCAAACCTCACATAGCATTCGGTCGAGCCATAAAAATATTTTTGATATCATTTTAAAAATAAACATCCAACTAACATTTAAAAATCCAAAGAAAAATATTTTAAAGCATATAATCGTCAAATTTTTACCAACCATAAAAACATTATTTGAAAAGTATAGCACATACTATAACATCTGAAAATCTCTCATAACATAAATAAAAGTCGTAGAAATATCTTTAACATCACTTAAAATCATAAATCATAACTAGTGCGGAAAACTAGTGTCGAGGCCCGAAATTTGTACTTGAAAATTTTCGGAATAATTTAAAATTTTCTCTTTAAATAAATAAAATGCCTCATTCATAAAATATACTAGTAAAAAGGTTCAATGTTTAAAGTAGCAGAGGAAGTAAATATTTGTTTCAAAGAAACAACTTAAAATAATTCATCGTGATAAAATGGGTTTGCATAAAATAATAAATAAACTGATAAATGAGGTCCTCGGGTTCGTACTACTGCCGACTCAAGATGGCTCACTGGTCCCCGCCCTCGGTCCCGACCTCCTCAGTACCTACAACAATCAAGTCTAGTGTGTCTAAAGACTCAGCATGCATATAATGTAGATAACAAGTAAATATATCATAAAATTTCATGCCGTGTAAAGATATCATATCGTAAAGCGTAATGTGAAAATATCTTGTAATGAGTAATTATAAATACGTGCATAACTGAACTGAAAATCGTAAGTGAAATGTTTGCTCGATAGAGCTCTGTCATGAAATAGCATATAATAATTTTCTGTTGAGAATATGTTCTACGCAAGTGGCCCATAACATGAACTGAATCGTCTGATCAGACTAAACCACAGTATATTGGGCGGTAGATATCATCACAGCCCTTGGACTAGATATCTGTACCAATACATGAACATGAACCGGTCAGTGACCACCGGATGAAGTAATAATCCCATGATAAGCTGCAATCCCATGAGTGTGAAGTGGCCACAAGCAATATCGCATATATCTCAAAAATAAACTTTTATATTTTTATGCACGTAATATAATTAAATATCATGTATTATTTTACCGAATGAGTTGGATCGTTCCCAAGCTCGCTGCGACCTAATTCTTACATGAAAAATATGCAAATGATTTTTCCTTGAAAATAACCCAGTCACTGAACCCAAAAACGGGGCCAACTAGACCAACAACTAAATTTCTAACCATGACTCCGTACTAACTCGAACCAACATCGAACCATCATTTAGTCATGATTAAAATACACCTAAAATAATGAAATAAAGCTCCTAAAATTGTACAAGTCGAAATTTGGTGAATGGAGGCATAAACAAAAAACGATCTTTCGAGAGTCACTTTGGCACATTGCACCGTAAATTCACGTACGACCTCTAAACTTAACCGAATCACAAACGGTCAAAAACATGACCTTCCTAACTTGATGAGGTACTGTCCAGTCCAAGTCCATAGGCTAAAAGCCAACCAAGAACTCAAACAAGCCTCTGAACCGAAGCACAAAGTTGCTGTCAAAATTACAGCAGCAGCTGTCGCGCTTCATTGCGTCGTTTGCAAGGCTACTGGCCATTGGGGCTTGAACCATAGACCAAAGCCTCTTCTCGAAATCCTAAGGTGTGGTTTGAACCATGGCTAAGGTCCCTAGGCCAACCACAATTCAAGCCAAACACCAAGGGCGACACACAACCCAAACCGAGAACACAAGGAAAATTCTGCACCATGCGATTGTTTGGATCGCTTGCTGTCATGTGTTGTTCTAGTGGCCATTTGATTGACCATGTCCATCCCCAGGATGATGTCAAATTCTGGCATCGGTAGCACGATCAGATCCGCATAAACAAGATTACCGTGCAGCTCAAGGTCTATATCTCTGATAACATTGGTAGCTGCCATCTCCTCGCCTGACGGCAACACTACTGAAAAGGCTGTATCTTGCCCAATGGTCTGGATCTTGAGAAAGTTTGCAAAGACCTCCGAAATAAACGAGTGAGTGGCCCCTGAATCTATCAAGGCCTTGGTAGCGGAACAAGATATAAAAATTCTCCCTGAAAGAGCGGAGCTCTAAGTTGAATCCAGTAGCTACAAGAACTAAACTTATAGACATGCAATGGTCAAAGTTCTTCTAACTTAAATCTCCAAAATACTACTGAGTAGAGCATGTAATCCTATCACAGTTCTAAGTTCAATCTTAATCCTTATTCCCAAAACACGGAAATTCAAATAATAACTTAAAGTTTAAAGGTACCTGTCAACAACATAGTCTCCGGGTTGGTTTCCGCGGCATGGAGAGCAAAAACTCTGCCTTGGGTAGGCAGATTCCTCTGAGGGCACTGCAGCAACATGTGGTCTAGACTGCCACACTTAAAACACTTTCCTGAGCCAGACATACATGCTCCAGGATGGCGGCGTGAGCACTTGGGACAGACTGGGTGCTCATAAGTCCTCGGGGCTGGGCGTCCCCGCTGCTGCTGCTGCTGCTGGCCTCTGTTTCTAGACGGTCCATGAAAAGGCCTCTTGTTCTGCTGCTGATGCTGATGAGCAGGAGGGCGGTGTGGTACCTGGACTGGGCGCTTGCCCTGGCGATCCTTCTCGATATCCCGCAGATCCTGCTCTGCGGCTAGGGCTTTGGAGACAGCAATCTCATAAGTAGCAGGGTCAGACACCCTAACATCCCGGCGCAAGATCGGCCGTAGACCCACCAGGAAATGCATCAACTTGGCTTTGGCATCATTCGCGATCAGGGGCACAAAATGACAGCCCCTCTCGAACTTACGGATGAACTCCGTAACCGTAATGTCTCCCTGTCTCAGGCTCATGAACTCAGTGGTCAACCTGGTGCGCATTTCCTCGGCAAAATATTTGGAGTAGAAAACCTCCGTGAAGCGTGTCCATGACAGTGTAGCCAAGGTCAGGGCTACCGACGCTCCTTCCCACCATAAGCGGGCGTCTCCAGTGAACAGATAGGTGGCACATCGGATTCGGTCTGCGTCTCCCAGCTCCATAAACTCGAAGATGACCTCGAGGGATTTCATCCATCCCTCGGCAATCATGGGGTCAAACGTCCCAGAGAACTCTTTCGGACGCATCTTCATGAATCGCTCGTAAACAGCCTCGGGCCCTGTCGGCCTAGTCACCACAGCATTGTTCCCCGCAAACTGTGCGAAGAACTGCGTCATCCCAGCTAGCATCTGGGCACTCATGTCAGGTGGGGGCGGTGGTGGAGGTGGAGGAGGAGGAGGAGGTGTCTGCCTCTCTTGTCTCTGATCGTCATCGTCCTCGCGACGGTGCTCGCCACTACCTCTCGGGCGTCCTACTTGACGTCTAGGGGGCATACTGTTCCAACATAACCCATACGTAACTAACATGCATAATTCCATAATTTATTTTAAATGAACACTGAAATGCTAAAAATCTGGTCGAAATTATTTCATGGAAGCATGCTGTCAAAATAATTCATGATATAAATAAAATGCTGAACTGTAAAACTTACTGACCGAAGGCGTGGCTTCGTGAGCTTCTCGTGGTCAGTAGTAGTGTAACCCTATACAGAACCACCGCTCTGATACCAACTGTAAAAGGCCCGAAAATTCTTACTTTAAAAATTTGCAAAAAATTAAAAATTTTCTTTTTAAAAATAAATGGAGTGCCTCATTCATAAAATCAACTGATAACTTAAGTTCAATGTTTAAAATATAGCAGCGGAAGAAAATAAAGTTTGCCGAAAATAACAATTTAAAAAAATATTCAACAGCTGATAAAATGTCTGAGCATAAAAAAATGGCAAGTGCTGAAACTGAGGTCCTCGGGTGCCACTACTGCTGACCCAAGCTGGCTCACTGGTCCCCGCCCTCGGCCCTGGCCTCATCAGTACCTAAAACAATCAAGTCTAGTGAGCCTAAAAACTCAGCATGCAAATATCGTAGGTAACGAGTAAATACTGAAGTAAAATGTGCATGGGATAAAATATCATGTCATGAGGCATACTGAAAAGAACTTGTACTGAGCAATTATAATACGTGCATAACTGAACTGAAATCATAGTAAAAATTTTTGCTCCTTGGAGCCCTGTACTGAAATAACTGGTAAAAATTTTCTGTTGAGATTATGGTCTACGCCTGTGGCCCCTGCACTGAACTGAACTGATCGGTAACTGGCTACCGGGGAGTATCAAACTGAACTGAGCTGACCGGTCACTGGCGACCGGGTGGTACCAAACTGAATTGATCGGTCACTGGATACCGTATAAAATAATGCTCCCATAATAGTGAATTGACCACAAGCAATATCGCATAAATCTCAAAAATAAGTATTTTCTATTTTCATGCACGTAATATAATTAAATGGCATAATGAAAATATCATGTATATTTTACCAACTGGATTGGATCGCTCCCAGGCTCGCTGCAACCTAAATATGCCATGAAAAATATGCAATAGCTTATACTTGACCAAACTATGCAATTAAGTTTAAAAATGCGACAATTACGTCTAACGACTTCGTATTTAATCATGACTCCGAACCAACCCGAACTGACACTGAACCGACGTATAGTCATGATTAAAATACGCTTAAAATTATGAACTAATGCTCCTAAAATGATGAGGGTCGAAATCTAGGTGAAATGGAGGCCAAAACAAGAAACGCTCTTTCGAGAGTCAATTTGGCACATCGCACCGTAAATTCTCGTACGACCTCAAAAATGATCCGAATCACGAACGGTCAAAAACACGACCTTCCTAACTTGATGAGGCACTGTCCAGTTCAAGGCCACAGGCTAAAAGCCAACCAAGAACTCAAACAAGCCTCCGAACCAACACAACAACTTGTTGTAAATTTCCAGCAGCTATACCATCGCGTATCTTGTGTTGTTTTCGAGACTACCGGCCATTGGTGCGTGAACCACCTACCAGAGACTCTTACCAACATCCCAAGGAATGATTTGAATCATGGCTAAGGGCCCTAGGCCAGCCACAATCCTCACCATTCCAGCAACCAACCAAAAGCTCTTACCGAGGGCCCTCATGCGTGCGTGTGTAGTGTTTTGTTTTGATTGCTCTCTCGTGTCGTTCCAGTGGCCATTTGATTGACCATGGCACAATTTAGACATCTAGGGGCATGGTATGAACCATGTCTAAGGGCCATAGGCCAACCAAGATCCACACCAAACCAACCAACTCGAAGTACATGTGCTGTCAAAACCGAAGGGGCCGAGAGGGGAGGGGGCTGTTCTTGATGTTTTATGTAAAAACCGATGAGCCATGGACCAAGCCACCAAAAGGGCGACTTAGTCACGTCTTAGACATGCTAGGGGAGTGATCTAACCATGGCTATAGACCCTTGGGGTAGCCAAGATCAGATTCAATCCCTTGACAGAAAAATCTGAAATTTCGAAGCACAAAATGGCAGTGGAGGAATGCTGCTGTCATTTTCGGTTCCATCATGCATGGGGCTGATTTGAATGGACCAACATGGTCCTAATGCACCCTATTACGTGTCTAGATGTCGCCTTGGGATCCTGGAGTCGAACCATCCACCTGAAACCACTAAACAAAAGGAAACGTGAAGCTTGCCAAGGAAAGTCAAAAAAAATCTGCACCATGGTTTCGAAAATATTTGGACATGCATCTCGATTTTTTCTTGATAAAACATGATCACATACTGAAAAATAATTGCTAATATGACTTGATTGAGGTTTGAAAGAATCTAGACATGCCTTGGTTATCGTTTGAAATAAAAACGAAAAGAAGAGACGATGCGGCGCGGAGGAGTGAAACGCTTCTCTTGTTTCCTTTCTTGCTCTCGGTTTTTTCTTCCTTTCTCTCTAGCTAAGACTCGCGATTTTACCTCAGAATACACTCTGAATTTCGGTGGTATGGAGGGGGAAATAAGTGGTTAAAAGAGTGGAGGAGAATGGTGCAAAATATAAGGCCAAATCAATACCAAGTCTCCCTCAAATTTGAATTTGAATTGTGGTTTGCTATCAAATTTTTGTTGGATGCTTCTAGAATAGGGTGGCCGAATTCTTGAGTTTATTAGACTAGGAAAATGCTAAATATTTACTTAATTAAGGTGGACCAAGAATTAAAAAGATCATTATGCTAATTCAACCAAGAATGGGTTAAAGGGTGATGAGTTGGCAAGGCATGTTGCTTAATCATCTAGGGGCCGAAATCTTACAATAAAAATGAAGGGAAAATGTTGTTTAGTTACTAAATTTATAACCCTTAAAAGCCTCACCTATCCTTTAAATAATTTAGTGAATTAATCCCTTAATTAAGTAACTTAAATGAGCTTATTTCTTAATCACCTCAAGTAACTTAAATTAAATCCTCAAACCTCCTTATTAACTTAAATTAACTTACTTGCTAGCTAAAATAAAGTCTGGAAATATTTATCGAATCTTAAATTATATCTCAAAGCTCCAACTCCAGTCCGGCCTCACTGAAATAACTGAAAAATCAAACTACTGCATGAAATAATAAAATAATTAACTTCAAAGAAAAGCATTAAAATAATCATGCAATGAAGTCAAGTTAATTTAAAATACTAGAATTATGCATGGCTTATACGTAGACTGATTTACAGGTTCTACATATTTTAATTAGTTTATAAAATAAAATAAAAGAAAACGCAATTTTGATTATGTATATGTCTTTTGTGTTTTTTTATTATGTATTTATCAAATTTCAATTTTAATATGATATATTTTATTTTGATTTTTTAAAATTTTAATCATTTATTACATCAACATCATTATGAAATTGATTAAAATTATAAAAAATGGAAAATACACTATTATTAAAACTGAAATATATGGAAATAAAAAAGAAATAATAAATAATACCTACCAGAAATGAAACAAATTCCTAATCATGTGGGGGCAATTGACCAGGCAATGATGAATTCAGTCAATTATTGATAAGGATCGTTTGGTGGACCGCATAACACTGCAATTGTACACCTTTTCTGATATATTATTTTTACTGTTCCCTCCTCTGAAGACAAACAAAGCATTACACACTTTCGAGTTTCAAAATAAAGCACTACAGTGAAACCCGAAAAATCATCTTTCCGAAAATCAAAAGTGGCTTTTGAATCAATCATTTTACTCCAGTGGAGACTGAAGAGGAACTTTAAAAAGATCTTTCCATGGCTGGGTAATCTCTTTTATCCCATTCTTCGGTTTTGGATTTGCCCACATTTGAGTCTATTTCCTGAAGTTTTCGTGTTTTTAGTGGAATCGTTGCTAGATAGATGCAAAAATAGGCATATTAATTTTGTTATGGCTGAATCTCGTGGTAAGTTTCATTGCGATTCTTGAAATGGGTTCCCTTTCGCTTTCTAGTGCTAAAAATCCATGGTTTTATTGTTGAACTTTTTGATCAGCTGTTCGCATAAAGATTCAATCTTTGTTGGCGTTAGTTGAATCTTGAAGTCAATACTCGGACGGGTTTTTGTTTACCGACAGACGGGAGTTGTTCCACATTTTGGATTACTTTTTCCTTTTTTTTTTTGGGTTTGATGGATTGAGATGCTTTGATCATTGGTAAATTTAAGTGTATTTCTTTCGCTGATATAAACGATGATTTTGTTTTATTCAAAATGCCTGCCTTTTCATTATCTTGTGATTATTTTTCCGAGGAAAAGTGGAATTTCAAAAGATGGACTGTAAGATTTACATGTCTTCAGCATTGTGGGGATATGTGTATCTGTAGTTTAACTAAATAACTCGTGATGGTGTGGTTATTTTTGACGAGAATTAATGTAACCATGGTGACAACGTGGTTTCATACAATACAAACTCTATTTGCAGCAATCTCTACAAATTGTTATTTGAAAATACTTTGAATTGGTTTGTATTTATAATATTTTGCAGATTTTATTATTTGCCTAACCTTTTTACAGAAAATGTGAAACATTTTGAATGCTGTAAGTTGTCAAATGCTTGAGGGCAGTGTTTGCATAATATGACCAGACTAGTTTTCTTTTCTTACATTGTTTGCATCCGTGAGTGATAAGAGTTATCGACATGATTGGAAAGATCATGTTTTTTCTGATGGGTACGATTTTTTTGGAATTCCAGATTGAAAAACTTGTAGAATCGGTAGACATGGCAATTTTTAACGAATACATCTCTTGGAAATAAAATTGACATTAGCGAAACGAGGCATAGTTGTTAAAAGCGAGTATCTGGCTTCGCCTAGGCGGCAGGCGCTGCCAAGCGTGCCCTATGTACATGGGGGGGTAACCCTTGTGTGCATTTATTGACATGTAGTCTCTTGATCTCTCCCACTCTCCTTCCAACTTCAGACTCTAATTACATCGTTGCACAGCAGCAGAAAATCAGAAATACTAAGTGCAAAAGAACAGGTTTGATTTCTCGTTTTCTTCCGATTCCAATCAGGCAACTCTCAACCCTTTTTGAAGTTTTATTCCGTAGTATACTATGAACTTATGAGACACTGATAAATTTGAGATGATTGAAGTTTTTCTTTAGCATGATTTATGCAACATGATTTATTAATAGATTTTTTATTTATATAGTTTGATATCTTTGTGAAATATATATTTATTTTATGTAATATTATAGTATAATCACTATATATGTGGATTTTGTAAATTTATGCCAAATGTGTTTTACTTCAATAAAGCGTGATCGTCGCCTTACGCCTCTGAATCAGGGCACCCTAGTGTTTTAGTGTGCCTTGTGCCCCAAATAACTATGAAAGAGGTGCATCATATATGGGTTTCTGTAAAAATAAACCGGAGGGTTCAATTTGTGAATGAGGAACTATCTTCCTATAAAATGTATTGCTATATTATTTGATGAAATCCTTTGTTTAAGGTTATTGTGTTCTCTCAATGATGTCTCAGTGAGTTTTCCATCTTTCTCATGCTGTTTGGTATCACATCAATACTATACAATGTGTAGAAGCCATCTTCTTGCTCATACTGGTGCTTGGAGAAGTTCACGATTTCTTTACCTTTTGTATATCTTGTAGGCCATCATGGTTGGTTGACCCCAACAGAATTGCCACTAAAATTAGGAGTGCATCTGGTAGGTGTGATCCACTAAAAGTCAGCTGGAGTAGCAACCCAACAAAATCTTGCCCAAATTGCCAATTTACGATCGACAATAGCGATGTATGATTCGAAGCTCCCTATGTCGTCTTTCCTCTTTATTTGTATGCTAATATGCCTTTAGGATTATTTTCATGAAATACACGATTGCAATGGAATACATGTATTTCTTGTTTGATAATATGACTTCTTCTGGATGAACACATCTACAGAGCACTTGAGTGTGTTTCTTGTGTATGCTCTCCCGGAAGACAAAGGTTCTCCACCCCTTCCCTACCCATGTAAACACTACTCAAACCAGAAAGTAATTGAAAAACTTGTAGTCACCTCATACTTAAAATTCTTAATCTGTTTTATATGGATTGAATACAATCTTGCCAGTTTTGTTGTTCTTATTCATTGGTGTGATAGCTAAGAGGTTATGGGTTACCGGAAAAATTTCGATGTTGAATATGCCATATTGGATATTCCATTTCTAGAATCTGTATTTCATAGTCTGTAATTGGTGAAAGTTTGTTTTAAATGAAATTTAACCGTAGGACTTCCCAGGAGATGAACACTATTGTTTTGAATATTCGCTTCTGTGGAATCTATTATTGCTATCGCCTGACAGACCTTAGACTGTTCAAATTTGACTGGCATATATAACATCTTGTGATTCATTTTCTATGTAAATAAAGAACAATAATGCTCAAATCTTTGGTCCTTTTATATATAAAAATGTTGTATCAGCCGTTAAAATGTAAGTGTAAGAGTAGTGACCAAGTCAGCATTCATTTCTGATGTAGGTTACTCATGAGTGGCCAGGATTACCGAGTGGTGTCAAATTTGATCCATCTGATCAAGAAATAATGTTGCACTTACTCGCTAAAGTTGGTGTTGATAATATAAAACCTCATCCTTTTATTGATGAATTTGTTCCTACTGTAGAAGAAGATAATGGCATTTGTTATACTCATCCTCAAAATTTACCTGGTAATACTACAATCCATTGTTCTCTCTGTTTCTTGTTCTTTCTCTTCGTTTTGTTATGTTATGTTTTTAGATTTCAAAATATTATGTGTTAGGATCAAGCCCTTGGCACTAGGCCAAAAGTTATAGCTAGCAATCAAGACGCAATTTTATTTCCTTATATTTGTGACAGCATAGAGTGCACCTACTTGAGTGCTAAAGTGTCGGGCTGTTAGGTTCATGAGTCTGGAGAGGTGCGTCTCTATGTGCCGGTACTGTCTCATATCTGTTAGAGATCAGTCTTACTCTTTCTCTACCGTCGGCTCTATCATCAACAGACACAATATTACCCATTAAAATCTGACAACATTTTTTATAGTCTACCTAACCAACCAGATCAAGAGGCGTAGCTTGACGTACCAGAACATTTTCGGTGGTCACTCATCCCAGTACTACTATCACTCATTGATGCTTTACCCAACATTTCCCCAAGAAGTATAGAAATATGGTTTTTGGGAGACTTGAACTAATGATCTCGTTCTGATACCAATTGTTAGGATCAAGCGTTTACCACTAGGCCAAAAGGTATGAGTGTTAGTCAATGCGCAACTTTATTTCCTTATACTTGTGACAGCACATAGTGCTCCTGCTTGAGTGCTATAATGGGTCGGGTTGTTAGGCCCATGAGTACGCGGAAGTTCGTATCTATCTGCCGGTGTTGTCTCATATCCCTTAAATATTAGTCTTATTTTTCCCCAACGGTCGACCATGTACCCCAACAGAGACAGTACAACCGGTTAAGATCCGGCGTCATTTCTTTACAGCCCACCTAGCCAACCAAATAATTCGCCGCAATGTCAGCAACTTGATGAACGAAAACTTTCCACGACGTCATCCATCCAAATATTATTATCACTCATGTACACTTAACCCAATATTATGACATTTTCAGGTGTAAAACAAGATGGAAGGGTATCACACTTTTTTCACCGAGCGATCAAAGCTTACAATACTGGAACACGAAAGCGTCGAAAAATACATGGCGATGATCTAGGAGATGTTCGTTGGCATAAGACTGGCCGTACAAAACCTGTTTTCCTTGATGGCGTACAAAATGGATGCAAGAAGATTATGGTTCTGTATATAACCCCAGTTCGAGGTGGAAAGGCAGAGAAGACTAATTGGGTGATGCATCAGTATCACCTTGGGACAGGTGAAGATGAAAGAGAGGGGGAATATGTTATCTCAAAAGTGTTTTACCAGCAGCAGCAAGGCAAGCAGAGCGAGAAAATCGAAGAAGATATTTCGGAAGGTAATGATGCGATGATTACTAAAGTGGATCCCGTTACACCGAAGTCGGTGACTCCTGAACCTCCTTGTACTGAAAGAAGACTCTCTAGTCATGAGCCAGAACAGGATTCTACACTTCCTGTAGCACAGGTGATTCTGACTTTCTATCATGTCCATAATTAATTTTTGCGTCACTGGCTATTTTGTGAAGTGTGGGAGTTTACTTTGGTGTGTTGTTAATATGAATGCAGTTATGTTATCTTCATTTAGGAAGTGCTTTACTTCGAATTAATGATGTTGATTTGTTGGATAATTTTTCTCCATTTTCATTCTGTCGATCTATGTTATATGTCAGCAGTTGATTTTTCCTATTAAATATATAGAATTGCTTATCATTATACTGAAAGTTATAAATCTTTAAATCATTCGATTATTCAAACTCCACATTTTAATGGGTTTACCACGAAGGCCGCCACATAAACAATCAGGCAATCGTTGCTCCCATTGTGTTTTAGCTTTAAATACGTTATGAATTCGTTTGTGACTTGTGTTGATCGGACCACAACTTTGTTCAGAGATGATCTCTCAGCCCTTTAATTTATTTGTCCATCTCCGCTTTTCTCTCATTTACAACTTATGTCTTGTTCTAGCTATATCGGGTTCATATGTTAGAAGAGATGGAAACTTCTGAGCTTTCCAGTGATCAAATTCACAACAATATGGAAATTCCAACTGATGAACTAGGGAACGAGGATGATGAGGAAGCTGCTGAAGACAAATGGTGGGAAAATGAGTCGCAGTTTTTGCTTAGTTCTCAGCAATTGGTGGAAGGACTATCTTTGTGCGACGAACTTCTTCAAAGCCAATCCCCTTATAGGGATGAAAATGCAGATGTCCAAGCACCGAGTGACAAGCCCCGTCTTTCTGATTACGCTCGTCTAGGGCCTGAGCATTTGAAAAGGGATCTAGAGGCGTGCATAGCTTTGGTTCCTGATCCTGCTAACATAGAGCTTGATACGCCTCCTGGTTTCAGGTTGAGCCAAGCTTTGGTTCCTGCTCCTGCTAACATAGAGCTTGATTCGCCTCCTCATTTCAGGTGGAGCCAATCTTTGGTTCCTGATCATGCTAGCATAGACCTTGATACACCTCCTGATTTCCGGTTGAGCCAACTTGCAAGTTTTTCGCCATCTTCTCAAGAGTTCTTCCTTTCTACTTAATCCAATAATACAACTTTCTTTGTTAGTTTCGTATTGTAATTTGAATACTTGTGCAGGAGTTCGAATCACAGGACAGTTACATTGCGTGGGGAGGAAGCCTAAGAGGAGGCAGGACAATCGAATAGAACTTGAACTGAACACTGTCATCAAAGAAATGGTAGCTCGCCACCTTTTTGTGAAGCTTTTTGACTAGCTAAATGAATGTATTTGTAGCGGATGATGTCTCGTTCTGTTGCAACTGCTGCTCGAACAAATCTCCGGGTATCATTTCACGTTTATCTGACAATAATAATTCATCTCAATCGCACTCTCCATGAAATGGCCGCTCTATATGTATAAAATTAAGGCAACCAAATACATACGAAAATGTAAAAAACCCAAAAAATTTCCCTTACATAATATAAAATTGCATACCACGTACGATCCTCGGGAGGAAGGTTTATCATCCCTTCCCAACCCTAACGTCCATTTGATCTGAATACAATGTCTGCAAAGACAATTTGTTTCTGAATAATAATTAGGCTGGCTAAATTTATATATCGATCACTTGCATTGAAACGTCTACTAATTTATTTTTTTAAAGATATGCCCGAAAATACACACGTACTTATATACGTAAAAATAAGTCAACCATCCACTGAATAAAAATAACTGCAGTTAATTAAATCATGTAAATGGAATCAATCTTCTAGTATACTTTTTTAAAAGAGAATCTCGAACATATTACCAGAAGTCTGCCAAATCAACAACGTATAAAAAAATTCAAACACATTAAAATTATTGTTTAAACACATGTCTCAAAAATCATATTATGCGGAAGAAACGCAAGGTCCTCCGGTTTACACGTGCACCCCCAGCCCAACCTACTCAGTCTTTCACCGCCTCCAGTCTCCTCATCCACATAATCGCCTTCATCAATCACACTTAGTGAAACATCTACTACTTAAAAATACTACTAAATTTTATTTTGTTTCGAAATTTAAAATCTTGCATGCATGCACGATTGCTGAAAAATACACATTTAACAAAATAATCGTGATCAAATAACAGATAAAATACTGCAGTTTAAAATTTTCTAACTCAGCCCTCAACAATGCATGAACAAAATAAAACGAATAAAACCCTGAAAATCAACATCATATCATAATAACGTATAAAACTGATCATGTCTACTCAAAGCTCATAAAAACGTGAAGTGCAGAAAAGTGTGGTCCTCGTGTCGTGGGCGCACATCCAGCCCTGTCTACTCAGAGTTCGCCACCTCCAGTCTCCTCCTCAAAATGCTCACCTGCATCACACACGCCTAGTGAGTCTAAAGACTCAACACACCTGTACCGTTAATAGCAAATACATATACATAACATGCAACAGTGAAAAATACTGTAATAAGATACATTTCATGAACTTAAAAGCATAAATGTAAACATGTCATGAGAAATCATATCGAGTCAAAACAACTCATCATATTATCATATACATTTACTTTAATTTATTTCAGTTTATTAGTTGTGACTTTCGTATCTGCTATATTCGATGGATCCATCTACATATAACCGTGGTACCCGGCGGCTGTCGGACATCAGCGAAAGTATTACCCATCCACTGTACCTAGGCCTCATCATCATCGTATACATATATCGTCAGTCACAACCAATTCCCATCCTTCAAAAACATCATCATTTTCATCACTTATCAAAATCATGCATATACGTAATTTTTCTTAAAACCAAGAATATAAAGGCCCGAAAATTCGTGTTTGAAAATTTGCGGAAAAATTAAAAATTTTATTTTTAAATAATTAAAATATCTCGTTCATAAGATAAACTGATAAATAAAGTTTAATGTTCGAAATAACAGCGGAAGAAATTATTATTTTTCAAAATAACAATTTGAAATAATTCAACAACGATAAAAATGTTTGATCATAAAATGATAAATGCTGAAAATGAGGTCCTCGGGTTCCACTACTACCGACCCAAGCTAGCTCACTCGTTCCCGCCCTCGGTCCCGACATCATCAGTACCTACAACAATCAAGTCTAGTGAGTCTAAAGACTCAGCATGCATACATCGTACATAACAAATAAATAAATAATAAAATCGCATGCAAAGTGAAAATATCATGTCGTGAGGCATAACGTAAAATATCGTGTCATGAATAATTATGATACGTGCATAACTGAACTGAAAATCATAAATAAAAATGTTTGCTCCGTAGAGCCCTGTCATAAAATAACATGTCGTAGTTCTACTGTTGAGATTATGTTCTACGCAAGTGGCCCCATGAACTGCACTGAACTGAACCGGTAAGTGACCACCGGATGAAGTAATGAGCGTCTAATCAGACTAATACCACAGTATACTGGGTGGAACTGAACTGACCGGTAAGTGACCACCGGGATGAACTGAACTGAATCGGTAAGTGACCATCAGGTGAAGTAATAATCCCATGACAGTGAAGTGGCCACAAGTAATATCGCATAAATCTCAAAAATCAATATTTTATATATTTTTATGCACGTACAATAATTAATCACATAATTAAATATCCTGTAATAATTTTACCATATGGGTTAGATCGTTCCCAGGCTCGCTGCGACCTAAATCTCACATGAAAAATATGCAAATGGTTTAACTTGACCAAACTTTGTAATTGATTTCAAAAACGAGACAATTACGCCCAATGACTTAGTATTTAATCATGACTCCGTGCCAACTTGAACCAACACGAACCATCATTTAGTCATGATTAAAATACACCTAAAATGATGAAATAATGCTCCTAAAATTACAGCACTCGAAATTTTGGTGAATGGAGGCCAAAACATGAAACGCTCTTTCGAGAGTCACTTTAGCACATTGCACCGTAAATTCTCGTACGACCTCTAAACTTAACCGAATCACGAACGGCCAAAAACATGACCTTTACAACTCGATGAGGTACTGTCCAGTCCATGGCCACAGGCTAAAAGCCAATTAGGTACCCGAAATTCGCCTTTGAACCGCAGCACACTTGCTGTCAAGAATTACAGCAGCAGCGCTTTGGTTTCCTTGCGTCGTTTGCGAGGCTAATGGCAATTGGGGCTTGAACCACGTACCAGAACCTCTTACTAACATCCTAAGGTGTGGTTCGGACTATGGCTAAGGGCCCTAGGCCAGCCACAATCCCACCCACAACCGAAATGATTCGAAGCTCCCACCCGAGAACGCATATGCACACGTGGGGTGTCTCGCTTGTTCTTGCTGTCCCATGTCATTCCAGTGGCCATTTTATTGGCCATGGCAGGATCTAGACGTCAAGAGGTATGGTATGAACCGTGGCTAAGGGCTAAAAAGCCAACCAAGATCCATTCCATCCTCAAAACCGAAACCAACTTGTGCAGAAAATTTCAGAAATTGAAAACCGATGGGGCGCTGTTCTTGTTTGTTTTAAAAACTGATAGGAACCATGAACAAGCCATGAAAGGCCGACTTGGACATGTCCTAGACATGTCAAGGAAGTGCTGAGACCACGGTTACAGGCCCAAAGGCCAACCGAGACCTGAACCACAACCTGGACAACCCAAAAACCAGTAATCGCGACTCAAAAATGCACCATGGATGAGTTGCTGTCCCAATTCGGTTTTTCTGGGGTGAATGGCATGCAACCAATGAACTAAACCCTTCCTAACACACCCTATAACATGACCATAAGAAGCCTTGAGCCCCGGGAAATCGAGCCAACCCTGTAACCACAAAACCAACCAAAAACCGTGAAGCATGAAGTGGCCGAGAAAACTGTGCAAAATTCTTATAGAAGTTACTGTCTTTATTTCGGTTTTTGGCTATTATACTCATGAAAATTATGGTTTTAAAAATGTATATGACTTGATTGAAGAGCAAAGAAATAATATAAACATGCCTTGGATTTGATTGAAACGAAAACAAATCGATTACGACGACACGGCACGGGGGAGACGGAGTTGCTTCACTTTCTTGTTTTCTTTCTTATTTTCTCTCTTGATTTTTTTTTTCCTCTTGAAGCTCACGATTTTTCCTCTGAAACCTACTGAATTTCGGTGGCGAGGGAAGGGAAAAATGGTTAGGAGAAGATGAATGGAAATTGCAAGATATGGGGGAGATTAAATGGTAGAACAAATCTTGCTATCCTAGAATTTGTTAGATGGTTTGATAACAAAGATTTGAAGGATATTTTGAGTGTATTTGGTCAATGGTTAGGTCTAGGATCAATGGAGGAATATTGTTTAATTAATTATTTGTTAGTGATCTAAAAGTGGGGAGAATATTTTCCTAGAAAAAAATTAAGGAAATGAATCAAGGAATGAGTTGTCAAATCTTTTGAGTCTAGCAAGGATGATGGCCGATTTATCTAGCTAAGTGTGGTGGGAAATTGCTTAATTATTATTTTATTGAAGATTTAGTGTGATATAATTATCTCCCAAGAAAAAGGATAAGGAAAGAACCAAAGTTGAGTTGTCAAAGCAAATTTAAATCTTTTAAATTGCTAGGGCCGAAATTACTAATAAAAATTTGGGTAGGAATATTGTTTAAATATTAATTAGTGGTGAATAGAATTTAGGGAATTATTTATTATTAAATGGATAGGGAAAAATATTAAATAAATGGGTTGACAACAAATTTTAAATTAATTAAAGAAGGGGCCGAAAATTAAAGGGTAATGAGAGGGAAAATATTTCTTAAATGTTGAATTTTAAATCTCTAGTGTTTTATCTACCCATTAAATATTTTAGGGGATTAAGGAATTTAATTATTGAACTTTATTTACTACTTATCTCAACCTTTTTAAATAATTCCTTAAACCTTCTTTTACATTAAATTAACTTATTATTTAACTTAAATAAATTCTAGGAATATTTTCTTAATATTAAAATTTATCTCTTTACTCCAACTCCAGTCCGGCCTCACTTATTTAATTGAAAAGATAGCAACTCAACTATTGCATGAAATAAATAAGTTTAGAGAAAAGAATTTAAATACTCATGCAATAGAAATCATTTTAATTTAAATATTAGAATTATGCATGGCTTATACGTGGTCTAATTTACGGGTTCTACAACTGATAAGATACCTCGTACGAATGAAAAGCAAACACAATTATTGAAATCGAGCCCTCAATTCAATAACGAACAAGGATCGATTATGTTGTCCCGATCTTTTGAAACAAGTAAAGATTTGTGATATTCAGCTCTAAGCGATTAACACGTAGCAACAAACATCAACGATAAGAACAATTGAATTTCATACGAACATTCAAAGAACTTGTTTTGACAATCCGTGCGAAAAACAATCGACAAACGCCTCAAAGATGAAAATCTTTGATAAGTTTGATTTGTTTTCTTCTTGTGAAGAACAAAGCTAAAAGCTTTGAAAATTGAGAGAACCTCAAGTTTTTCTTATATCATTCAATAATGTTTCGTTCATAGTCCTTACAATGCATTATATAAACAATAAAATACAAGAAAAGTTGTGTGAAAAGGCTTAATAAAAGTAGATAACAATTTTGACACGGAAGGACGCGCGGCTGCGCATGATCTCGCGCGGTGGCGCGCGAGATTCGGCCATTCAAAAGCATCCGGCGCGCGGCAGCGTCGGAACTCGCGCGATGGCGCGCGCCATCGCGCGGCCGCGCCAAATGTGGCGACGGTGCGCGTCACGTGCTGCCCCTTTGCGCGCGCGGTTGCGCGAGATCTTGTGCTGGGGCGCGCATGCTGCTGTCCTTATGGTCATTTAACACTTGAATAACATTCCAAACACTTTCATTGTTGTGTCCATATTCCCCAAACTCCTCTAATTTAGACACCCCATTTGTTGAACTTCCTTGGTAGTTCACCATGAATCCTTGAAGTGCTTCTTTAAACTTCTTGATGCGTCCCCTCGTTATAGGTCCTTCGGTATATTCTTTGTTGAACTCCACCACTTGCTTGAATATGCTTGATTCATCATTTTTAATCACTATCAAGCTTGAAAGTCCGCGGCAACAACGCATCTTAAATCTCCTTTCAACCATTAGCACGTAACACCCGGTCAGATTCGTATCATACTCCCCTTCTTCAAAAAGATTTGTCCTCAAATCTTGTCTACCTACACAAAAACGAAGCAAGTTAGTAATAACAAGAAGTATATTATCAACATGCTTACCTTTAAGCTCAAGATTGTAGGTGCTATTGCTCACGTGCTCCTTTAATGCTTTGAGCCCTAACTCCATGGTTGCCTTCACTGTCAATATAACAACCTCAACATACACCAATTGACGAATGACACCAAATGATAAGATATCATTAACTATCACAAAGATCAGATTTCTCCCCTTCTTAGACCTAGTTAACACACAATTGAAATCCATACACGTGTACGACCATAGTCCACTAGGAATAAGATATAATTGATACAACACATAAGAATCAAACTTAAATGCCCTTTCCCCATATCCAATGCACCCTTGACTACACCACTTAACATACTTCTTCATATGCAACCAACACATATAATCATGCATTTTATCAAAGATAAATACACCACTATATGCATCACCAGCACGTAACTCATGCAATGAATTTAGAATAAACAATTTATCCTCCTTAAAATTGTAATTATTATGATCATAAAAATTCTTACGTGCAATGCATGTTTCACAATTCCACTCAATATACCTCCTCATATGCAACCATAGTAAAAATTCATGCATCATATCTATGGCTCTAGTTACTTCATGGCTACCAATTAAACACATGTCATGTGCCTCAATATCATGCAACAACTCATGCAATGAGTGTAAGATGAAAAATTTATTCTTGTTAAACATGTTTTCATCATGAACAAAGAAACAGTCATGTTCATTCTTGCCCCCATCAAAATCATCATCAAACAAGCATAAATCATGCAAATAGAACACCCTAAATATACTATCCATATAATCTTCACAATCATCACTAATCAAGTATAAATCATGGAAATAAGACACGTCACGTGTACTATCAATGCAATATCTTATCTCATCACAAAAATTTAAGTCTAATGGATATAAACCCTTGTAGCAAACAAATCCTACTGTAATGCCTGAAGTAATATCACAAGTTGTTGATTTAGTAATATGAGATTACTAAATAATTAATGATTTTTAAAGAATGAAATATGACATATGTTGGTCATATGAAGTCCAAATTTTTTGAAATTTGGATATAACGTAGAAAACTCAAAGATATAGAAGTTTCATGTTTTGAGTTTTGGAAAATTTGATCGTTTGACTAGTCCAAAGAGATTTATCGGTGTTAAAATCTTAAATATATTATATTATATTATTTTATTAATATAATATGATATAATATAATATTTAAAAAAATTAAAAAAAAAAGAAAATTACATTGAGTCGGTGGAATTCATATCAAATACGAATTCCACCGAATTCAACAAGAATATCGACAAAGGTGAGGCAGTGAAGAGAGATATATCATTTTAATTTTCTTTTCGCTCTTGCGACTTATCGGTTTATCCAATCGACGAACCGACTTCAGTTCTGGGATCGTTGACACGAGGTCTTCGATTTGAGGTATAAATTTTATAGTTTTGATGATGTTTGAAATTCGTCGATTTCTGGACTAAATCCGATAAATTGTTAAATCATACTGAAATTGAAGATTGTTGAATAGTGTATGATCTTAACGAAGTAGAGAAGATTATTGTGTTGTTGTTTTGAACTATTCCTAAATTATTATAATTAGGGATTTTTAATCGTTGAATTGAAATTGGTGAGTTGTTTGTCAGCTGTTATTAATTCTGATTATATATTCGGAGTCTACGAAGTATAGGCTACACGTTGATATAAAGTTTTCGCAATTTGACGGATGTTGTAAAATAGCCTATTATTTGATGTTAAATTAATTAGGGTGTATTTGATGGTAGTATTGTGAATTAAATACACTGGAATATTAAATTATTGAGCGATAATAATTTATAATCGAGTTTTATATTTTGTTGAATTAATTGTTGTTGGGCTATTTGATGTTATGTATTGAGGCTGTTATGATTATGTTGATACGGTGACAATGATCTGATAATTATTGTTGAATTATTTAGATACATCACAAGCCTCAGGATCAAAGAAATAGCCAGATTGTATATATACTCGTTTATCAGGTACGTGTTGACGTACGAGCACATGTTGTTATTGTTTAGTATTGATGAATACTATTGCGTTGAACGACGATAAATCACTGGATTTGAGTGATTTGGTATTATATTTGTTGTTTATTATTGTTGATGTTGTTGGTTATCGTTGTTGGGAGACGTCTCGTTGATGTTGTCACGTTGATGTTGTTCGTTCAACGATATTGCTGTCGTCGGTGTTGGGGTGCGACGTATCGTTGATGTTGTTATTCGTTCGACGATATTGCTGTCGCCGGTGTTGGGGTGCGACGTATCGTCGATGTTGTTGTTCGTTCGACGATATTGCTGTCGCCGGTGTTGGAGTGCGACGTATCGTCGATGTTGTTGCATTGTGATGTTGTTGAGGTTGTTGTTGGCTGATTGTCCAGAAACGGCAAAAGGGGTATTTCTATTATGATTTCAGTTATATTTTATGTTGTTAATATAACTGTTATGTATTACGATGATGATTGTTGTATATGATCACCCTTTGAGGGCTGTTTCTGTTGGGCAGGTTACAGGACTATGCGTGAGACAAGATAGTGGTGAAGGACTAGGTGTGTCTAGTCAAACAGTCTTGTAATTGATAGTAGATAGAGACAGTATAACTTATTGTCTTATTTGAGTTGTATGTGTGTATTTATTATACTGTTTCTGCTACATTGACGTAGATAGTAGGATGATTGCACTATTTTGTCATATATGCATTATATTATTATGTCGTCGAAAAGAAAAAAATATTATGCATATGACGTCACATGTTGCATGATTACGTGGCGAGGTTTGGGGCGCCACATTTGGTGGTATCAGAGCATATGTTAGATGTCTGGGATGGTTAAGAGTTGGGTTTGTGATGAGGGAGTTGGATGACGATATTATCTGCTTGTGTCTGTGCATTTGACTTGTTATTGATGATTTTTCGATATGATTGATTGTTCTTTAGTTGCGTGTACTTTCGTGCGAAAGGTGTGATGATGATTACTGGATTGTAATTGTTAAATGTTATGATTAACAATTTGATTTCCAGTGATGGCAGCTAGAGAACAGGTACATCCGCACGAGGAAACAGAGGAGGTTGACAGTGGATTTGAACAGATAAATCCATTGCCACCTCCTCCTATGGAAGAGGCACCAGCAGATCAGCCTTTATTGCCTGGTGAATTGACTTTGGCACAGTTTAGCAGTTATCTTCCGCCGAGATTTGATAGTTCTGAGATCGGTGAGCGAGCAGAGGAGTGGATTGAGAGGATAGAGCAGATATTTGTGACTGCACCGTGTGCTAGGTCTGCTTGGTTACGATTGGCTACATTTCAGCTTTCGCGGAATGTACTATTGTGGTGGCAGACGACTGAGGCCGGATTGAGAGCTCAGGGCCGTACTGTTGATTGGGATGTGTTTCGGTCTCGTTTTCTTGATAAATATTTTTCTATAGCAGCCAGACAAAAGAAAGAGAAAGAATTTGAGGATTTGAGACAGGGTAGTATGTCTGTTGCTGAGTATGAGACTCGATATTCTGCATTGTTGAAATATGTGCCACATATTGCTACGAATGTTCATGCTAAGATGAGGCATTTCTTGAAAGGGTTGAAGTTAGAGTTATTTGATCGTGTGCAATCAAACAACCCGGTATCATTTGAGGATGCAGTGACGAGGGCTGAGATGGCTGAGTTAGTTATACAGGAATATGGGGCTCAGGGACGATTATCAGAGCCGACTAGGGAGTCATTGCGACCTCAGGGACAGTCTTTTAAATATCAGAAGGGTTCATCTTCTTCTTCAGCATCATCTGGGAAGCGTCGATTTGATTCACGACGTGTTGAGAGTCGTGGGGGCAATTCTCAGTCTGTTCAGGGGCAGAGAGGAGAGTCCAGAGCAGTGAGATGTTATCGTTGTGGGGGACCTCATCTGATCAGAGAGTGTACACAGACCGAGATCACCTGTTTTGAGTGTGGCGGTGTTGGTCATCTGGCGAGACAGTGTCCTAGTCGTGAGGGACAGCGAGAGCCTAGGAGTGCTAGAGGTAGATCCTCAGAGAGAGGAGGACGACAGCCTCAGCAGTTTACACCACGACCTTCTTGAGGACAGCCACGTATGCAGGGAGCTGGTCCGCCTCAGGCACAGGTGTATGCTTTGACACGAGAGCAGGCAGAGGAGGCACGAGAGGAGATGATAGCGGGTAAGTGTTATTTATGTTCTTATCCTGCTTATATTCTTGTTGATACTGGTGCCTCGCATACTTTTATATCGAAGACGTTTGTGGTTGAGCATCATATGCGCTCGTCTCCATTGTCTATGCATCTTTCTGTTTCGACACCTTCTGGAGTTGATATATCAGTTGTATCTATGATATCAGATGGTATTATTTCTTCTGAGGGCTATGAGCTGAGATCTGATATGATTATTCTAGAGATGACTGATTTTGATTGTATTGTGGGAATTAATGTGCTGAGGAGATATTGTGCGACAGTTGATTGTTATCAGCGGGTGGTATATTTTTATACAGATGAGAAAGAGCGTTGGACATTTTATGGTAAGGGTTCTCGTCCCCGTGTTCTGTTGGTATCTGCCATCCGGATGTCTCGGTTATTGGAGCATGGGCATGAGGGTTATCTTATTTATGCTGTAGATGTGACAGAAAAGAAGAAGGAGGTGGGAATAGAGGAGATACCTATAGTTGGTGAGTTTGCCGATGTATTTCCTGATGAGATTCCAGGCTTCCCACCAGCCTGTGAGGTGGAGTTTGGGATCGAGTTGATGCTAGATACTACCCCTATTTCTCGTACTCCTTACAGAATGGCACCAGCAGAGTTGAGAGAGTTGAAAGCCCAGTTGCAGGACTTGCTGGACAAGGGATAAATTCGCCCTAGTGTATCGCCTTGGGGTGCACCAGTCTTATTTGTGAGAAAGAAAGATGGAACTATGCGGCTTTGTATCGACTATCGACAGCTGAATAAGGTAACGATTAAGAATAAATATCCCCTCCCTCGTATTGATGATTTGTTTGATCAGTTACAGGGAACATCAGTATATTCGAAGATTGATTTGAGGTCAGGATATCATCAGATACGAGTTAGAGAGGAGGATATTCAGAAGACAGCATTCAGGACCAGATATGGGCATTACGAGTTTTTAGTTATGCCGTTTGGGTTGACGAATGCTCCAGCTGTGTTCATGAGTTTGATGAATAGGGTATTTCAGCCTTATCTCGATCGATTTGTTATTGTGTTTATTGATGATATATTGATATATTCCAGGAGTGAGGCTGAGCATGCAGGGCACTTGCGTTCAGTGTTACAGGTGTTGCGAGATAGACAGTTGTATGCCAAACTCAGTAACTGTGAGTTTTGGTTGGATCGAGTGGTCTTCTTGGGTCATGTTATATCGAGAGATGGGATTTCTGTTGATCCAACGAAGGTTGAAGCCGTGTTACAGTGGTCTGCACCTACATCTGTACCTGAGATTCGTAGTTTCTTGGGTTTAGCAGGTTATTATCGTCGATTTATCGAGGGATTTTCAAAGATTGCTAGGCCTTTGACACAGTTGACTCAGAAAGGTGTGCGATTTCAGTGGTCTGAAGCATGTGAGAGGAGTTTTCAGGAGTTGAAGCACCGACTGACGACTGCATCGGTGTTATCAATTCCTACAGAAAATGAGAGGTTTGTTGTTTATACTGATGCATCATTACATGGTTTGGGATGTATTTTGATGCAGGATCGACATGTTGTGGCATATGCCTCGAGACAGCTGAAACCACACGAAACAAGGTACCCTGTGCATGACTTAGAGTTGGCAGCCATTATCTTTGCCTTGAAGATATGGCGACACTATTTATATGGTACCTCGTTTACGATTTATACTGATCATAAGAGCTTGAGATTTTTGTTTACCCAGACAGAGTTGAATATGAGACAGAGACGATGGTTAGATTTGCTGAAGGATTATGATTGTGAGATTGAATATCATCCTGGTCGAGCCAATCTTACAGCTGATGCATTGAGCCGTAAAGTGAGTTGTACTGCAGAGGATGTGAGTCGTTTATCAGCTATGATGATGTCTTGTTGTTCCTTGGGATATGATTTTGATATCTCGACGACTCCTATCCAGGTATCTACCTTATTAGCTGAACCTGATATATATGGTTGTATTCGTGATGCACAGATGACAGACGAGAGAGTTTAGCGATGGAGGGAGTTAGTTTCTCAGAAACAAGATACTCGTTTTAGAGTGGCTGATGATGGCAGTTTGAGGATGAATGATAGATGGGTAGTTCCTGATATATCTGAGTTGCGCCAGGGCCTGTTGCGGCGTGCACATTGTAGTCGATATTCTATCCACCCTGGTGGCAAGAAGATGTATAAGGATCTACGCTCTCAGTTTTGGTGGAAGGGAATGAAACGTGATGTGATTGATTTTGTACGTCGATGTCTTAATTGTCAACAGATCAAAGCTGAGAGGAGAAGGCCGGGAGGTGAATTGAGGAGTTTAGAAGTGCCGACTTGGAAATGGGAGCACATATCGATGGATTTTGTGACTCATTTGCCAAGAAGCACTGGAACTATTGATGCTATTTGGGTGATTGTTGATCGATTGACGAAAGTTGCACATTTTATACCCTATAGCATGAGTAGTACGTACTTGACGATGGCATAGTTGTATATACGAGAGATTGTACGGTTGCATGGGATTCCAGTGTCTATTATTTCTGATAGAGATCCTCGATTTACTTCTCATTTTTGGGAAGGATTGCAGACTGCGATGGGGACAGAGTTGAGATTGAGTACGGCTTATCATCCCCAGACAGATGGTCAGACTGAGCGTACTATTCAGACGCTGGAGGATATGTTGCGTGCTTATGTTATGGATTTTAAATATGTTTGGCAGTCATCTATTCCATTGGTAGAGTTTGCGTATAACAATAGTTATCAGAGTAGTATTCAGATGGCTACATTTGAGGCATTGTACGGGAGACGTTGTAGATCTCCGTTATACTGGGATGATGTTGATCGAGCTGCAGTTACCGGTCCTGATATGATTCATGAGATGGAACAGAAAGTAAAATTGATACAGCAACGATTGAAAGCAGCTCAAGATAGACAGGCCGCCTATGCCAATAAAGGACGAAGACCTTTAGAGTTTCAGCAGGGCGATCGAGTATTTTTGAAAGTTTATCCTTTTCGTGGCACAGTGAGATTTGGCATGAAAGAAAAGTTGGCACCGAGGTATGTTGGCCCGTATGAGATATTGCAGCGGATAGGCACTCTGGCTTACCGATTGGCTCTACCTCCATCTTTATCTGGTATTCATGATGTGTTTCATGTATCGATGTTGCGGAAGTATGAGCCGGATCCTTCACATGTGTTGGATATTTCTGAGGTTCAGTTAGATCCTGACGTGTATTATGTTGAGAGACCAGTTTGTATTTTGGATCGATCTGAACGGAAGCTTCGTAGTAAGCTTATACCGATGGTGAAGGTTCTGTGGGAACATAGAGGTGTCGAAGAGGCCACTTGGGAGACAGAGCGGCATATGAGGGAGCTCTACCCCTACTTATTCTGATGGTATGACGTATCTTTTATTTATGCATGTTATTACTGTTGTAGATTAATTTCGGGTCGAAATTCATTTAAGGGGGGTAGAAATGTAATGCCTGAAGTAATATCACAAGTTGTTGATTTAGTAATATGATATTACTAAATAATTAATGATTTTTAAAGAATGAAATATGACATATGTTGGATATGAAGTACAAATTATTTGAAATTTGGATATAACGTAGAAAACTCAAATATATAGAAGTTTCATGTTTTGAGTTTTGGAAAATTTGATCGTTTGACTAGTCCAAAGAGATTTATCGGTGTTAAAATCTTAAATATATTATATTATATTATATTATTTTATATATTATATAATATAATATAATATTTAAAAAAAATAAAAAAAAAAAGAAAATTACATTGAGTCGGTGGAATTCATATCAAATACGAATTCCACGGAATTCAACAAGAATATCGACAGAGGTGAGGCAGTGAAGAGAGATATATCATTTTAATTTTCTTTTCGCTCTTGTGACTTATCGGTTTATCCAATCGACGAACCGACTTCAGTTCTGGGAACGTTGACACGAGGTCTTCGATTTGAGGTATAAATTTTATAGTTTTGATGATGTTTGAAATTCGTCGATTTCTGGAATAAATCCGATAAATTGTTAAATCATACTGAAATTGAAGATTGTTGAATAGTGTATGATCTTAACGAAGTAGAGAAGATTATTGTATTGTTGTTTTGAACTATTCCTAAATTATTATAATTAGGGATTTTTAATCGTTGAATTGAAATTGGTGAGTTGTTTGTCAGCTGTTATTAATTCTGATTATATATTCGGAGTCTACGAAGTATAGGCTACACGTTGATATAAAGTTTTCGCAATTTGACGGATGTTGTAAAATAGCCTATTATTTGATGTTAAATTAATTAGGGTGTATTTGATGGTAGTATTGTGAATTAAATACATCAGAATATTAAATTATTGAGCGATAATAATTTATAATCAAGTTTTATATTTTGTTGAATTAATTGTTGTTGGGCTATTTGATGTTATATATTGAGGCTGTTATAATTATGTTGATACGGTGACAATGATCTGATAATTATTGTTGAATTATTTAGATACATCACAAGCCTCAGGATCAAAGAAATAGCCAGATTGTATATATATTCGATTATCAGGTACGTGTTGACGTACAAGCATATGTTGTTATTGTTTAGTATTGATGAATACTATTGCGTTGAACGACGATAAATCACTGGATTTGAGTGATTTGGTATTATATTTGTTGTTTATTATTGTTGATGTTGTTGGTTATCGTTGTTGAGAGACGTCTCGTTGATGTTGTCACGTTGATGTTGTTCGTTCAACGATATTGCTGTCGCCGGTGTTGGGGTGCGACGTATCGTTGATGTTGTTATTCGTTCGACGATATTGCTGTCGCCGATGTTGGAGTGCGACGTATCGTCAATGTTGTTGTTCGTTCGACGATATTGCTGTCGCCGGTGTTGGGGTGCGACGTATCGTTGATGTTGTTGCATTGTGATGTTGTTGAGGTTGTTGTTGGCAGATTGTCCAGAAACGGCAAAGGGGGTATTTCTATTATGATTTCAGTTATATTTTATGTTGTTAATATAACTGTTATGTATTACGATGATGATTGTTGTATATGCTCATCCTTTGAGGACTGTTTCTGTTGGGCAGGTTACAGGACTATGCGTGAGACAGGATAGTGGTGAAGGACTAGGTGTGTCTAGTCAAACAGTCTTGTAGTTGATAGTAGATAGAGACAGTATAGCTTATTGTCTTATTTGAGTTGTATGTGTGTATTTATCATACTGTTTCTGCTACACTGACGTAGATAGTGGGGTGATTGCACTATTTTGTCGTATATGCATTATATTATTACGTCGTCGAAAAGAAAAAAATATTATGCATATGACGTCACATGTTGCATGAATACGTGGCGAGGTTTGGGGCGCCACACCTACTAACTTAGTAACTCGTGGAAAATCAAAGTTCATAAAAAGTACATGCATTTCATCAATAGTCTCACATCCATAACAACCAAGGAATAAAGACAAACTGACACCCGAACCTCTAACCACCAAACTTGCAACCCGTTCTACAAATTTTTGAAAACAAAGCAACACAACTTTAAAGTAAGGAAGAAAGTCATACCTCATAGTTGTTGTGTAACTTACCTCATCGCGATGGCACTTGTATTCTCGAGGCTCGGACCCTTGGGTTCTCCCTTTAGTAAAACTCACTTGTCTCCTTGGTATGACAACCCTAAGAACCTGCAAATAAGAAATAGCAATGCTCGGAATTGAACCGGCTATATCATCACCATAACAATAAACCACTTTGTACATAGGTACATGGAATGGTTTATGCAAAAATAAACATCTCTCCATCTCACTCTTTTGGGCCATAAAGTTATTTTTCTTTTTATTTTCTTTGGCCTCTTTTTCTTGCTCTTTTCTCTCTTCTTTCTTTTCTATGGCAATCTCACTCTTTTGTTCTTTCTTTCTTTCGGCCATTTTAATATCTTTTTCGCACAATTCAAGGAATTTCAATTGATTCTCAAGATCAACAATTGGATTTAATTGAACAAATGAAGTATTTCGTTGCTCAACGAATTTATGTATAATAACTTTTCCTTGCCTACTCTCCTCTCCCATGGTAGACAAAATAGAAACTTCCTCACCACTCAATGATTCACTGTCCACAAGGTTTTGTTTAACAGTACCCGTATCATCAACCAGTGAAGTACCATCATCAACAACTTTTTCAACCACAACCTCAAATTCAGGTTCTTCTACAACATCAACTTCATGTTCAGACTCAACAACCACCTCATCCTCCACTCGGGATTCAAGCTCACCCACAACATCAAACTCCATTTGAGAATTAAGCTCAACTGGTATTTTACTACGATCACCTCCTCACGTGGACATTGGCTGATTTCATGCCAAATTGCTAAACACCAACAACATATAATATCACAAGTACTAGAATTTGAGTTTTTACTTGTACCTTGATATTCATATTTGCTAGCTTCAACTCTCGACTCATTCTTTGGCCTAGCAATGATTTTCTCTCCCCGGTTGCTATACCCACTACTCTACTCACATCCCCTATCATCATCACGTTGCAAATACAATGATCTATTCCCTCCAAATCTTCTACGTCGCCTATCCTCATCATATTGCCTATCATGTATTTCCTCTTCTTCGCACCTCCTATATTGTTTTCGTAGAGGCTTAAACTCCTTCTCCCATATTCTATCCAACCCTCCTAACATGGTTTGAAATTGACGTTCGTCAATCATTATACCTGCAAGAAAAAGGTTAGTATAAAACAATAAAAGATAAAGTTTCCTCACCACGAATCCTCACCGGTCACTCCAATGAAAATTCACTCGACTCCTCTTTTTTTTTTTTTACTCACTACAAAATACTCACCGGTCACTCCAAAGAAATAACGCTCGCACTCAATTGTTTTTCACTCGAATTTGATAGTTCTCTCTAAGATGTGCTCAAGCTTTGTACTTGTATATCAAACTAACAAGATTCAACTCGTGGACACTCGCAACTGTCTCACTTGGACTGCACAAAACAAAGAACACAAGAATAACGTAGATCTTACAACAATACAAAGGATAACGCGGATCTGAAAACAGAATCAAAGTTTTAGAAAGATCTTGAATAAAAAAACGAAAAGATAACACAGATCTGAGAACAGAATGAAATTTTAAACAGATCTGAAAATAGAAACAAAAGGATAACACAGATCTGATAACAGAACGGAATTTTTTTTATTTTTATTTTTAGACAGATCTGAAAATAACAACAACAACGATAACTTACTTGAATCAAACAGAACCAGAAGCTCTGATACCAAATGATAAGATACCTCGTACGAATGAAAAGCAAACACGATTATTGAAATCGAGCCCTCAATTCAATAACGAACAAGGATCGATTATGGTGTCCCGATCTTTTGAAACAAGTAAAGATTTGTGATATTCACCTCTAAGCGATTAACACTTAGCAACAAACATCAACGATAAGAACAATTGAATTTCATACGAACCTTCAAAGAACTTGTTTTGACAATCCGTGAGAGAAAAAATCGACAAATGCCACAAAGATGAAAATCTTTGATAAGTTTGATTTGTTTTCTTCTTGTGAAGAACAAAGCTAAAAGCTTTGAAAATTGAGAGAACCTCAAGTTTTTCTTATATCATTCAATAATGTTTCGTTCATAGTCCTTACAATGCAGTATATAAACAATAAAATACAAGAAAAGTTGTGTGAAAAGGCTTAATAAAAGTAGATAACAATTTTGACACGGAAGGACGCGCGGCTGCGCATGATCTCGCGCGGAGGCGCGCGAGATTCGGCCATTCAAAAGCATCCGACGCGCGGCAGCGTCGGAACTCGCGCGATGGCGCGCGCCATCGCGCGGCCGCGCCAAATGTGGCGACGGTGCGCGTCACGTGCTGCCCCTTTGCGCGCGCGGTTGCGCGAGATCTTGTGCTGGGGCGCGCATGCTGCTGTCCTCATGGTCATTTAACACTTGAATAACATTCCAAACACTTTCATTGTTGTGTCCATATTCCCCAAACTTCTCTAATTTAGACACCCCATTTGTTGAACTTCCTTGGTAGTTCACCATGAATCCTTGAAGTGCTTCTTTAAACTTCTTGATGCGTCCCCTCGTTATAGGTCCTTCGGTATATTCTTTGTTGAACTCCACCACTTGCTTGAATATGCTTGATTCATCATTTTTAATCACTATCAAGCTTGAAAGTCCGCGGCAACAACGCATCTTAAATCTCCTTTCAACCATTAGCACGTAACACCCGGTCAGATTCGTATCAACAACCCTTCCCCCCTTAAAAGAAATTTCGTCCCCGAAATTCGCTTATCCTTGATAAACAAAAAGTTTAGACTCTTAATTCTAGAATCCTAATAATCCACGCTTCCGATGCGCTACTCTGATAAGATAAATATTACTGTTCTTACGTCTCCTCAATCCTAAATAAATTTGTCTACCAAAATTCTCGTTTGTGAATCGCAACTTATGGTGACTTAGTTTTATTCAACTCTAGCCCCGAATTTTGACTTATCCCGCAATTCTTCATACTAGAGATGGATGTCCAAATTTAACGCACCTTACTTTTCTTATACTATACTCGTAATATTAATCGACTTATTATATTAGCATTTATGCGGTTCGACTTAAGAAACCTTTGTACCAAAATTTACTGATCGACTTCTATTCTCAGTAGAACGCTTAAAGGTTACACCTAATTTCAACCTCATAGTAGTATTAGCCTAAAATCCTTGAATCGAATCTTTATCTTACGGCACTAAACTTACGTAACTTATTATTTACAAGTGCATCCCAGATGTGAAATTGTTGTAAATCTTAAACCTCGAATAACGTTAATCCATAAAAACTAAATTATACAACACCGACCTTCTACCTATATTTTAAAGCCCTTCAAGTCCCAATTACATGATTAAACTATTTTCTTCCCAATTACAATATAGTTGGGGCCTAAGACCTTTGAGCTTTCCACATTGGAGCGAATGTCGCAAACTTACGTATCCTCAATGCTTACTAAGTTATCCCTGAATAAAGTTGGACTAACTTTAATAAACTAATTTTACTTATAACCCATAGAATTCTAAAATTCCCACATCGAGATTTTGGATTTCTTACTCGATAACAACCTTAACATTCATTCATTGGTGACCTATGCTAAACACAACTAATTCCCTTTTGTTTTTATTTCATCCAAAGTTTTCGTATGAACACATACCCCATAAATTTGAAATTCAACCTTACGCAACCCAAATAGTTTTGGATGACCTAATTCCAACACACATATTCACCTATCCCCAAGTTCTTAATAATTTGCAAAAATTTCTCAAGACAAGATGTCTACCTCAATTATTACATGCATTTATCGAGTAACCTAACCATCAATCATACCCAACTTTCTAGAAAAATCAAATCCCAACGAAAGTATAGTCCTAACTGTTAAGATCATGACTAAAACTTATGACACCTCAAACTTAAATTCCCAACAATTCGTTATCTCAATGTCTGCTCTTATAACTTAACTAATTGATCAATTTTACCTGAAATCATCATCACGTTAAATTCTTAATTTGCCGCAACGTTAATTCACTAACGCTTAAATTTTCAAGCCTGAAATTGATTCATCCTACAATGTCCTTGATTACAATCCGTAATAACATTATAACCCAGATATCTAAAGGTTCTAAATATCCTTCAAGCCCAAATCACCTAAAACTCCTATCGTTTAAACCATTCAATTCTCACTTACTGCTAAACTAGTCCCCCAAAATTCTTAAGATAACAACATTAATTCTTAATTCCCTCGAAAATTATCAATTTTTTTTTTTGAAAATTCTACAATTACTCATAATTCTTCGGCGTTCCCAATTTCATTTATATGTTTCCCGTATCATAAGGTTCAATAGCCTTAAGTTTATTAAACTCAAAAATTAATTTCCCTAACCCGCCTTACATTTCTATAAATACTTAAAATCCCAAGTGTTCCTCAAAAGTTCGTATTTAATCCTCAAAAAAAAATTCGGACTTTGCAATTTGACTCCTAAAGTTCTCAAAATTACATTTTTGGCTCTATAACCATTCGAAATTTGCATTTTTGTCTCCATAAAATTTTCGACTTAGCCTCCTTAAACCTTAAAAATTCTCGAAACTCCGAATTTAATCCCAAAGTTTGGTAAATTCGAAAATAGTCAATTAGAATTTTATTTTTGTTTTTTTTGCACTTAGTTCCTCAAATTATTGGTTATTACAATTAAGTCCCTAAAGTTCTCAATTCGTGCAATTCAATCCTTAAATCCAACTAGGGGGAGCACGCATCCTAAATAAATTCTCATAATTAATCTTACATTCTCATAGATACTTAAAATCCTCAAATTGTACATTTATAATCCTAAAGATTGTCGTAGTCTTCGAATCGCTATTGCTTATGTGTAATCCTCAAAAATTTACTCGACTAGCAACCAAGAACCATCAATAATTTCTTAGAAATTCTACGAGTCCCAAAAGCATTCATAATTTTCAAGATTAACTTATGACCTATAAGGAGGACATCCATACTATTGACCTAAAAATTAATATAGTCAAATCATTTTCAACCTCTCCTAAAGCCCAATATTCGAATTCTTAGACATGTCCAATTCCAAATGTAACCAACATGCATAATTACATTATTTCTTTAAATTTGAATAAATACTGAACAATTAAAATCTGAACGTAAAAAAAACATTTCATGAAAACATGCTGTTAAAATGCTTTAAATAAAATGCATAAATGTAAAAGTTACAGACCGAAGACGTGACTTCATGAGCTTCTCGAGGTCAGTAATAGTACAACCCTTTACAGAACAATTGCTCTGATACCAGCTATAAAGGCCCGAAAATCCGTGTTTGAAAATTTGCGGAAAAATTAAATTTTTTTTTTAATGCTCACCTGCATCACACACGCCTGTGAGTCTAAAGACTCAACACACCTGTACCGTTAATAGCAAATACATATACATAACATGCAACAGTGAAAAATACTGTAATAAGATACATTTCATGAACTTAAAAGCATAAATGTAAACATGTCATGAGAAATCATATCGAGTCAAAACAACTCATCATATTATCATATACATTTACTTTAATTTATTTCAGTTTATTAGTTGTGACTTTCGTATCTGCTATATTCGATGGATCCATCTACATATAACCGTGGTACCCGACGGCTGTCGGACATCAGCGAAAGCATTACCCATCCACTGTACCTAGGCCTCATCATCATCGTATACATATATCGTCAGTCACAACCAATTCCCATCCTTCAAAAACATCATCATTTTCATCACTTATCAAACTCATGCATATACGTAATTTTTCTTAAAACCAAGAATATAAAGGCCCGAAAATTCGTGTTTGAAAATTTGCGGAAAAATTAAAAATTTTATTTTTAAATAATTAAAATGTCTCTTCATAAGATAAACTGATAAATAAAGTTTAATGTTCGAAATAACAGCGGAAGAAATTATTATTTTTCAAAATAACAATTTGAAATAATTCAACAACGATAAAAATATTTGATCATAAAATGATAAATGCTGAAAATGAGGCCATCGGGTTCCACTACTGCCGACCCAAGCTAGCTCACTCGTTCCCGCCCTCGGTCCCGACATCATCAGTATCTACAACAATCAAGTCTAGTGAGTCTAAAGACTCAGCATGCATATATTGTACATAACAAGTAAATAAATAATAAAATCGCATGCAAAGTGAAAATATCATGTCGTGAGGCATAACGTAAAATATCGTGTCATGAATAATTATGATACGTGTATAACTGAACTGAAAATCATAAGTAAAAATGTTTGCTCCGTAGAGCCCTGTCATAAAATAACATGTCGTAGTTCTACTGTTGAGATTATGTTCTAAGCAAGTGGCCCCATGAACTGCACTGAACTGAACCGGTAAGTGACAACCGGGTGAAGTAATGAGCGTCTGATCAGACTAATGCCACAGTATACTGGGTGGAACTGAACTGACCGGTAAGTGACCACCGGGATGAACTGAACTGAATCGGTAAGTGACCACCGGGTAAAGTAATAATCCCATGACAGTGAAGTGGCCACAAGCAGTATCGCATAAATCTAAAAAATGAATATTTTATATATTTTTATGCACATACAATAATTAATCACATAATTAAATATCCTGTAATAATTTTACCATATGGGTTGGATCGTTCCCAGGCTCGCTGCGACCTAAATCTCACATGAAAAATATGCAAATGGTTTAACTTGACCAAACTTTGTAATTGACTCCAAAAACGAGACAATTACGCCCAATGACTTAGTATTTAATCATGACTCCGTGCCAACCCGAACCAACACCGAACCATCATTTAGTCATGATTAAAATGCACCTAAAATGATGAAATAATGCTCCTAAAATTACAGTACTCGAAAGTTTGGTGAATGGAGGCCAAAACATGAAACGCTCTTTCGAGAGTCACTTTGGCACATTGCACCGTAAATTCTCGTACGACCTCTAAACTTAACCGAATCACAAACGGCCAAAAACATGACCTTCCCAACTCGATGAGGTACTGTCCAGTCGAAGGCCACAGGCTACAAGCCAACCAGGAACCCGAAATTCACCTCTGAACCGCAGCACACTTGCTGTCAAGAATTACAGCAGCAACGCTTTGGTTTCCTTGCATCGTTTGCGAGGCTAATGGCAATTGGGGCTTGAACCACGTACCAGAACCTCTTACCAACATCCTAAGATGTGGTTCAGACTATGGCTAAGGGCCCTAGGCCAGCCACAATCCCACCCACAACCGAAATGATTCGAAGCTGCCACCCGAGAACGCATATACACGCATGCGGTGTCTCGCTTGTTCTTGCTGTCACGTGTCATTCCAGTGGCCATTTGATTGGCCACGGCATGATCTAGACGTCAAGAGGTATGGTATGAACCGTGGCTAAGGGCTAAAAAGCCAACCAAGATCCATTCCATCCTCAAAACCGAAACCAACTTGTGCAGAAAATTTCAGAAATTGAAAACCGATGGGGCGCTGTTCTTGTTTGTTTTAAAAACTGATAGGAACCATGAACCAAGCCATGAAAGGCCGACTTGGACATGTCCTAGACATGTCAAGGAAGTGCTGAGACCACGGTTACAGGCCCAAAGGCCAACCGAGACCCGAACCACAACCTGGACAATCCGAAAACCAGAAATCGCGACTCAAAAATGCACCACGGATGAGTTGCTGTCCCAATTCGGTTTTTCTGGGGTGAATGGAATGTAACCAATGAAATAAACCCTTCCTAACACACCCTATAACATGACCATAAGCAGCCTTGAGCCCCGGGAAATCGAGCCAACCCTGCAACCACAAAACCAACCAAAAACCGTGAAGCATGAAGTGGCCGAGAAAACTGTGCAGAATTCTTATGGAAGTTACTGTCTTTATTTCGGTTTTTGGCTATTATACTCATGAAAATTATGGTTTTAAAAATGTATATGACTTGATTGAAGAGCAAAGAAATAATATAAACATGCCTTGGATTTGTTTGAAACGAAAACAAATCGATTACGACGACACGGCACGGGGGAGACGGAGTTGCTTCACTTTCTTGTTTTCTTTCTTATTTTCTCTCTTGATTTTTTTTTTCCTCTTGAAGCTCACGATTTTTCCTCTGAAACCTACTGAATTTCGGTGGTGAGGGAAGGGAAAAATGGTTAGGAGAAGATGAATGGAAATTGCAAGATATGGGGGAGATTAAATGGTAGAACAAATCTTGCTATCCTAGAATTTGTTAGATGGTTTGATAACAAAGATTTGAAGGATATTTTGAGTGTATTTGGTCGATGTTTAGGTCTAGGATCAATGGAGGAATATTGTTTAATTAATTATTTGTTAGTGATCTAAAAGTGGGGAGAATATTTTCCTAGAAAAAGATTAAGGAAATTAATCAAGGAATGAGTTGTCAAATCTTTTGAGTCTAGCAAGGATGATGGCCGATTTATCTAGCTAAGTGTGGTGGGAAATTTCTTAATTATTATTTTATTGAAGATTTAGTGTGATATAATTATCTCCCAAGAAAAAAGATAAGGAAAGAACCAAAGTTGAGTTGTCAAAGCAAATTTAAATCTTTTAAATTTCTAGGGCCGAAATTACTAATAAAAATTTGGGTAGGAATATTGTTAAAATATTAATTAGTGGTGAATAGAATTTAGGAAATTATTTATTATGAAATGGATAGGGAAAAATATTAAATAAATGGGTTGACAACAAATTTTAAATTAATTAAAGAAGGGGCCGAAAATTAAAGGGTAATGAGAGGGAAAATATTTCTTAAATGTTGAATTTTAAATCTCTAGTGTTTTATCTACCCATTAAATATTTTAGGGAATTAAGGAATTTAATTATTGAACTTTATTTACTACTTATCTCAACTTTTTTAAATAATTCCTTAAACCTTCTTTTACATTAAATTAACTTATTATTTAACTTAAATAAATTCTAGGAATGTTTTCTTAATATTAAAATTTATCTCTTTACTCAAACTCCAGTCCGGCTTCACTTATTTAATTGAAAAGATAGCAACTCAACTATTGCATGAAATAAATAAGTTTAGAGAAAAGAATTTAAATACTCATGTAATAGAAATCATTTTAATTTAAATATTAGAATTATGCATTGCTTATACGTGGTCTAATTTACGGGTTCTACAACCCTTCCCTCCTTAAAAGAAATTTCGTCCCCGAAATTCGCTTATCCTTGATAAACAAAAAGTTTAGACTCTTAATTCTAGAATCCTAATAATCCACGCTTCCGATGCGCTACTCTGATAAGATAAATATTACTGTTCTTACGTCTCCTCAATCCTAAATAAATTTGTCTACCAAAATTCTCGTTTGTGAATCGCAACTTATGGTGACTTAGTTCTATTCAACTATAGCCCCGAATTTTGACTTATCCCGCAATTCCTCATACTAGAGATGGATGTCCAAATTTAACGCACCTTACTTTTCTTATACTATACTCGTAATATTCATCGACTTATTATATTAGCATTTATGCGGTTCGACTTAAGAAACCTTTGTACCAAAATTTACTGATCGACTTCTATTCTCAGTAGAACGCTTAAAGGTTACACCTTATTTCAACCTCATAGTAGTATTAGCCTAAAATCCTTGAATCGAATCTTTATCTTACGGCACTAAACTTACGTAACTTATTATTTACAAGTGCATTCCGGATGTGAAATTGTTGTAAATCTTAAACCTCGAATAACGTTAAACCATAAAAACTCAATTATACAACACCGACCTTCTACCTATATTTTAAAGGCCCTTCAAGTCCCAATTACATGCTTAAACTATTTTCTTTCCAATCACAATATAGTTGGGGTCTAAGACCTTTGAGCTTTCCGCATTGGAGCGAATGTCGCAAACTTACGTATCCTCAATGCTTAATAATTCTAGCGTATAAAACTTACTAAGTTATTCCAGGATAAAGTTGGACTAACTTTAATAAACCAATTTTACTTATAACCCATAGAATTCTAGAATTCTCACATCGAGATTTTGGATTTCTTACTCGATAACAACCTTAACATTCATTCATTGGTGACCTATGCTAAACACAACTAATTCCCTTTTGTTTTTATTTCATCCAAAGTTTTCGTATGAACACATACCCCATAAATTTGAAATTCAACCTTACGCAACCCAAATAGTTTTCGATGATCTAATTCCAACACACATATTCACCTATTCCCAAGTTCTTAATAATTTGCAAAAATTTCTCAAGACAAGATGTCTACCTCAATTATTACATGCATCTATCGAGTAACCTAACCATCAATCATACCCAACTTTCTAGAAAAATAAAATCTCAACGAAAGTATAGTCCTAACTGTTAAGATCATGACTAAAACTTATGACACCTCAAACTTAAATTCCCAACAATTCGTTATCTCAATGTCTGCTCTTATAACTTAACTAATTGATCAATTTTACCTGAAATCATCATCACGTTAAATTCTTAATTTGCCGCAACGTTAATTCACTAACGCTTAAATTTTCAAGCCCGGGATTGATTCATCCTACAATGTCCTTGATTACAATCCGTAATAACATTATAACCCAGATATCTAAAGGTTCTAAATATCCTTCAAGCCCAAATCACCTAAAACTCCTATCGTTTAAACCATTCAATTCTCACTTACTGCTAAACTAGTCCCCCAAAATTCTTAAGATAACAACATTAATTCTTAATTCCCTCGAAAATTATCAATTTTTTTTTGAAAATTCTACAATTACTCATAATTCTTCGGCGTTCCCAATTTCATTTATATGTTTCCCGTATCATAAGGTTCAATAGCCTTAAGTTTATTAAACTCAAAAATTAATTTCCCTAACCCGCCTTACATTTCTATAAATACTTAAAATCCCAAGTGTTCCTCAAAAGTTCGTATTTAATCCTCAAAAAAAATTTCGGACTTTGCAATTTGGCTCCTAAAGTTCTCAAAATTACATTAAATTCGAAAATAGTCAATTAGAATTTTATTTTTGTTTTTTTTGCACTTAGTTCCTCAAATTATTGGTTATTACAATTAGGTTCCTATATGTCTCAATTCGTGCAATTCAATCCTTAAATCCAACTAGGGGGAGCATGCATCCTAAATAAATTCTCATAATTAATCTTACATTTTCATAGATACTTAAAATCCTCAAATTGTACATTTATAATCCTAAGGATTGTCGTAGTCTTCGAATCGCTATTGCTCCTCAAAAATTTACTCGACTAGAAACCAAGAACCATCAATAATTTCTTAGAAATTCTACGAGTCCCAAAAGCATTCATAATTTTAAAGATTAACTTATGACCTATAAGGAGGACATCCATACTACTGACCTAAAAATTAATATAATCAAATCATTTTCAACCTTTCCTAAAGCCCAATATTCGAATTCTTAGACATGTCCAATTCCAAATGTAACCAACATGCATAATTACATTATTTCTTTAAATTTGAATAAATACTGAACAATTAAAATCTGAACGTAAAAAAAACATTTCATGAAAACCTGCTGTTAAAATGCTTTAAATAAAACGCATAAATGTAAAAGTTACAGACCGAAGACGTGACTTCATGAGCTTCTCGAGGTCAGTAATAGTACAACCCTTTACAGAACCATTGCTCTGATACCAGCTATAAAGGCCCGAAAATCCGTGTTTGAAAATTTGCGAAAAAATTAAAAATTTTCTTTTTAAATAATTAAAATGTCTCGTTCATAAGATAAACTGATAAATAAAGTTGAAAGTTCGAAATAGCAGCGGAAGAAATTATTTTTTTACAAAATAACAATTTGAAATAATTCAACAACAATAAAAATGTTTGATCATAAAATGATAAATGCTGAAAATGAGGCCCTCGGGTTCCACTACTGCCGACCCAAGCTAGCTCACTCGTTCCCGCCCTCGGTCCCGACATCATCAGTACCTACAACAATCAAGTCTAGTGAGTCTAAAGACTCAGCATGCATATATTGTACATAACAAGTAAATAAATAATAAAATCGCATGCAAAGTGAAAATATCATGTCGTGAGGCATAACGTAAAATATCGTGTCATGAATAATTATGATACGTGTATAACTGAACTGAAAATCATAAGTAAAAATGTTTGCTCCGTTGAGCCCTGTCATAAAATAACATGTCGTAGTTCTACTGTTGAGATTATGTTCTACGCAAGTGGCCCCATGAACTGCACTGAACTGAACCGGTAAAGTGACCACCGGGTGAAGTAATGAGCGTCTGATCAGACTAATGCCACAGTATACTGGGTGGAACTGAACTGACCGGTAAGTGACAACCGGGATGAACTGAACTGAACCGGTAAGTGACCACCAGGTGAAGTAATAATCCCATGACAGTGAAGTGGCCACAAGCAATATCGCATAAATCTCAAAAATGAATATTTTATATATTTTTATGCACGTACAATAATTAATCATATAATTAAATATCCTGTAATAATTTTACCATATGGGTTGGATCGTTCCTAGGCTCGCTGCGACCTAAATCTCACATGAAAAATATGCAAATGGTTTAACCTGACCAAACTTTGTAATTGACTTCAAAAACGAGACAATTACGCCCAATGACTTAATATTTAATCATGACTCCGTACCAACCCGAACCAACACCGAACCATCATTTAGTCATGATTAAAATGCACCTAAAATGATGAAATAATGCTCCTAAAATTACTGTACTCGAAATTTTGGTGAATGGAGGCCAAAACATGAAACGCTCTTTCGAGAGTCACTTTGACACATTGCACCGTAAATTCTCGTACGACCTCTAAACTTAACCGAATCACAAACGGCCAAACACATGACCTTCCCAACTCGATGAGGTACTGTCCAGTCCAAGGCCACAGGATAAAAGCCATTCAAGAACCCAAAATTCACCTCTGAACCGCAGCACACTTGCTGTCAAGAATTACAGCAGCAGCACTTTGGTTTCCTTGCGTCGTTTGCGAGGCTAATGGCAATTAGGGCTTGAACCACCGACCAGAAGCTCTTACCAACATCATAAGGTGTGGTTCGGACTATGGCTAAGGGCCTTAGGCCAGACACAATCCCACCCACAACCGAAATGATTCGAAGCTCCCACCCGAGAACGCATATGCACGCGTGGGGTGTCTCGCTTGTTCTTGCTGTCACGTGTCATTCCAGTGGCCATTTGATTGGCCATGGCATGATCTAGACGTCAAGAGGTATGGTATGAACCATGGCTAAGGGCTAAAAAGCCAACCAAGATCCATTCCATCCTCAAAACCGAAACCAACTTGTGCAGAAAATTTCAGAAATTGAAAACCGATGGGGCGTTGTTCTTGTTTGTTTTAAAAACTGATAGGAACCATGAACCAAGCCATGAAAGGCCGACTTGGACATGTCCTAGACATGTCAAGGAAGTGCTGAGACCACGGTTACAGGCCCAAAGGCCAACCGAGACCCGAACCACAACCTGGACAACCCAAAAACCAGAAATCGCGACTCAAAAATGCACCATGGATGGGTTGCTGTCCCAATTTGGTTTTGCTGGGGTGAATGGAATGCAACCAATGAACTAAACCCTTCCTAACACACCCTATAACATGACCATAAGCAGCCTTGAGCCGCGGGAAATCGAGCCAACCCTGCAACCACAAAACCAACCAAAAACCGTGAAGCATGAAGTGGCCGAGAAAACTGTGCAGAATTCTTATGGAAGTTACTGTCTTTATTTCTGTTTTTGGCTATTATACTCATGAAAATTATGGTTTTAAAAAAGTATATGACTTGATTGAATAGCATAGAAATAATATAAATATGCCTTGGATTTGTTTGAAACGAAAACAAATCGATTACGACGACACGACGCGGGGGAGACGGAGTTGCTTCACTTTCTTGTTTTCTTTCTTATTTTCTCTCTTGATTTTTTTTTCCTCTTGAAGCTCACGATTTTTCCGCTGAAACCTACTGAATTTCGGTTGTGAGGGAAGGGAAAAATGGTTAGGAGAAGATGAATGGAAATTGCAAGATATGGGGGAGATTAAATGGTAGAACAAATCTTGCTATCCTAGAATTTGTTAGATGGTTTGATAACAAAGATTTGAAGGATATTTTGAGTGTATTTGGTCGATGGTTAGGTCTAGGATCAATGGAGGAATATTGTTTAATTAATTATTTGTTAGTGATCTAAAAGTGGAGAGAATATTTTCCTAGAAAAAGATTAAGGAAATGAATCAAGGAATGAGTTATCAAATCTTTTGAGTCTATCAAGCATGATGGCCGATTTATCTAGCTAAGTGTGGTGCAAAATTGCTTAATTATTATTTTATTGAAGATTTAGTGTGATATAATTATCTCCCAGGAAAAAGGATAAGGAAATAACCAAAGTTAAGTTGTCAAAGCAAATTTAAATCTTTTAAATTGCTAGGGCCGAAATTACTAATAAAAATTTGGGTAGGAATTTTGTTTAAATATTAATTAGTGGTGAATAGAATTTAGGAAATTATTTATTATGAAATGGATAGGGAAAAATATTAAATAAATGGGTTGACAACAAATTTTAAATTAATTAAAGAAGGGGCCGAAAATTAAAGGGTAATGAGAGAGAAAATATTTCTTAAATGTTGAATTTTAATTCTCTAGTGTTTTATCTACCCATTAGATATTTTAGGGGATTAAGAAATTTAATTGTTGAACTTTATTTACTACTTATCTCAACTTTTTTAAATAATTCCTTAAACCTTCTTTTACATTAAATTAACTTATTATTTAACTTAAATAAATTCTAGGAATATTTTCTTAAAATTAAAATTTATCTCTTTACTCCAACACCAGTCCAGCCTCATTTATTTAATTGAAAAGATAGCAACTCAACTATTGCATGAAATAAATAAGTTTAGAGAAAAGAATTTAAATACTCATGCAATAGAAATTATTTTAATTTAAATATTAGAATTATGCATGGCTTATACGTGGTCTAATTTACGAGTTCTACAAAGAATGCAACGTATTTTTACTAATTTCATAATCATGCTCGTCATACAAAAACATTTAAATAAAACATGTAAAATTGTGCTCAGGGCACTGTCAGGACTAAAATCTCGACTCAGGTGCAAAATAACCATTTTTCCCGTGGATACCCAAAATGATCATTTTACCCCTGGACCTCTAAATTTCGACTCGAAACTTACCAAACTTCTTAAAACATCACAAAACATATTTAAAAGTATTTTTTAGAAGTAAAATCGAGTCTGTTTCAAAACTTAAACGATTTTCAAAACTTCAACGATTCATTTTAAAACTTGACTGGGGTCCCGGTTTTAACTCGAATCAACCCGCAACTTAACCAATTTTTTTCCCAACTTAATTCATGTATTAAATCTACTAGACCAGTCCCTAAAAGAACAATTCCAAACCCCATATGGCCCCAAAACCCTTGCTGAAAGTTGCTGGAAAAATCTGCAAGTTACCACTCAAAACCCTAGACGCACCCACCTTCCATACTTTCGATCTTAGCCTACAACCGACGGGACCAGCCACACACCAGCCCACCTTAGGACACTACTGGACCTACCTGACTCACGGACACAGCCCCAAGCAAGCCTCACGATGCACACGCTCGTTATTTCCCGAAACCGCATCACCCGAGCCTCATCTCCCTTAACGCGATCGGCCGGCTTCGGGGCTGGTTCCTGCAGGGGTCGAACCTTTCTAGGCCCTGTCTCAGACCCACCAAGGTCTGGTCCATGGCGTAGGATCGGTCCTTGCATCGGTGGCTCAGCCCCTTGCACGCGATCTCCCCAAAACCGCACCACTCCTTGACAACACCTCTCGGCCTACATCATACACCACCAAGCCATGACTCCAGCTCCTAAATCATTTAACCTTACACCACCAAGCCTCGACTCCAGCTCCTAAATCATTTAACCTTGGACATGCTCCGCAACCTAGGACGTAGACCAGCAGCCCTCGTACACAACAAATCAAGAAAAGCGTGAGTTGCAAGCATGAACATGGATTTAGATCAAACCGAAGGCATGATTGCAAAAATCGTGCAAGGATGTTCACTATATTTATATAACATACAAAGCAGCACATACATATAGCGTGAATGACAAAAAAGAAAGTATAAAGCGTGCCTTAATGATTATAAGCTCACAAACTCGAAAAACGCACGTCGGAGAAGCACCGGAGGAGCGGGAGGGAACTTGCTTGAGAAAATAAGGAGGAATTTCGATGGTGGCTGGATGCTGCTGCAAAACCGAGAGGGAGAGAGAGGCTACTGATCGGGAGGGAGGGGCGGCCACTATGAGAGAATAGGGTTAGGGTTTGCTAGGGTAGGTTTTAAATAGATAATACATACACAAATGGGCTTAATCAAAATTTTAAAATGATTACAAGAGATTTTGGGCCCATTAAGCTTTAAAGCAAACCCAACAAGCCCACAAATGCTCTCTAAAAATATTTCTTTTAGGTACATTTTTTAAAATATTGCCCGAGCTCTCAAAAAGTTCTCCGAATCTTTAAAATTTGGATACCGGTTAAAAATATAGAGTCTGGCAGGTAAAATACCCAGCCAAGGCACATTTTCAAAAATCGTAATTAAAACAACACCTATAAAATAATTAAAAATATTTATTCAATAAAAATATTTTTCTTGAATATCCCTGGTCTCCGTTCTTCGATCGAGCGCGAAATGCAACTTAAACCTTATTACATGAAACTTTAAAAAAATTGTGAAATAAATCCTAACCATGCAATAATTATGCATTAAATGCCTAGAATCATTAAATACATAGTTTAAATAAAACCCTACATTGCATGCGTTCATCGTTTAAATTTTCTGAACCTTACATCTAGTGAGTTTAAAAACTCAATACTCTTGAACCATTATAACAAGTACATATGCATATCATGCAACAGTAAAAAATACTGTAAGCAAAATAACTTTCATGATTCTTAAAAGCATAAACATGAACGTCAATATATCGAGCGATAACAAATCCTATCATATCATATCATCATATATGTATTCATTTTTTCTTTTATTAAATCTAGTTCATTAGTTGTGATTTTCTACCAGCTCTAGGTCGATGGATTTATCTACATATAACCGCGATACCTGCGGCGGGGACATCAGAGACAGTTTTACCCGACCATTGAGCCTTGGCCTTACATATTCGTGTTCGTATTCGTGTTCGTATGCGTATTAGTGACAACCAACTCACCTCCTTAAAAAATATGTCATCGTATTCATCACTTGTAAAATTCATTGATATACATACATTTTCTTAGAACCAAACATGCAACGTATTTTTCAGCTATTTCATAAAAATTCGTATTCATAGCCAACATATACATTTTAAATATGCATTTTCAGTTATCAGGGCACTTCCAGGACTGCTAACATAGCTCCGGTGCAAAATGACCATTTTGCCTTTGGAACCCTAATTGACCACTCTACCCCTGGATCATACAATTTCGACGCGAATCCATCCAAACTTATCAAAATACCTTAGAACATACTTTTAATCATTTCTTAGACGCAAATTCGAGGCCATGCATTAAAATCTATAATTCGTTTTAAAACATGGATTGGGGTCCCGTTTTAACCCGAAACTCTAACAAACTTTCCAAAACTTAAACCATGATTTAATCACACACGACCAGCCCTTAAAAAATCTAATTCAGACATCCTAAGACCCTCAAAAGCCCCTGACCAAATGCTAGAAAATTCTGCGCAAGATCGGCCGAAACCCTAACAACATTTCCAAGCCAAGTACCACGACCCTACCCTGAACCAGCTCGAACCAAACCTTAACCAGCCCTTCCTAGCCCACCAATGGACCCTCCTAGATAGAACTAGCCGTGGCCCTCAGCACCCTGCATGCAAACATTCATGAGTTACCCGAAGCAAGCCCATCACCTAACCATACCAACCCGGACACCTTCGATCTACCCCTACGCTGTGACCAGCCATGCACGAGCCATCCTGTAACGTCTACTTGTTTTAAAATGCGAAAATATATTTTTTTTAAAATGCTCTCGTTAGGAAATAAACATTTAAATAAATCGCATGCATGCAATCATACGTAAAAACATCATTTAAAAATTAACATGAGCATTTACCAATAAAAATATAACGGGATAAAACAGGAGGAAAAATCCTACATCCACCAGTAAGATAAACCAATGTAAAAATACTCGTATCCTCTCAAAACATGAAATCATAATAGTGCGGAAAAATCATAGGTCCTCGGGTCATGTCGCCCACCAGGTCCACTAACTCAGAGTCCAGCACCTCCAGTCTCCTCGACATCAAACTCACCTGCATCACACACGCCTAGTGAGTATAAAGACTCAACACACTTGTACCATAAATAAAAGATACCTATACGTAGTACACAGCAGTGAAAAATATCATAATCAACATATCTTTCACGAACAAAAAAAACGTAACGTAAACGTATCGTGGGAAATCATATCGTGTCAAATCGTGTCATCTCATGTCATCATGAACGTGTCAAAATAACTCATAAAATCAGCATAAACTTAAACATTTTCTTTTAATTGAATTCAGTTCATTAGTTGTGACTTTTGTATCAGCTCTATCGATGGATCAATCTATAAAAACCGTGATACTCGGTGGCAGGGGACATCAGCGACAACATTACCCATCCACTGAGCCTGGGCCTTAGCTCATCATATCTCATGTCATCGTATACATATATATCGTCAGTCACAACAAATTCTCAACCTTCAAAAATATCGTCATTTTAATCACTTAATAAAAAAACATGTATTTACATAACTTTTCCTTTAAACTAAGCATGCAACGTATTTATCATAATTGCGTAAAAATTGTAAAAATAATGCGTAAACATTTAAATTATCATATATTTGTGCTCAGGGCTCTGCCATGACCAAAATCTCACCCCGGGCGCAAAATGACAATTTTGACCCTGGAAACCCAAAAATTATCGTTCACCCCTGGACCTCTAAAATTGACCCGAAGCTTACCAAACTCTTTAAAATGCCCCAAAACATTTTTTCCAAAGTATTCCTAGACGTAAACCCGATCCCAATATCAAACTTAACCGATTTGTTTTAAAACTTGGATCGGGGTCCCGGTTTTAACCCGAATCGACCCGAAACTCAATAAAATTTTTACCAAACTTAACCATGTCTTAAAAACACTTAAAAAGGCTCTAAAGAACCCAAAACCCAGCTTTTTAAAACATTCAAATTCCCTTGTACAGCTGCTGGAAAATCCAGCAGCTCCCCTCACCTCCAACCGAAACACTAGCACACAATCACCACCCTTACACCCAAGCCGATGGCTCCAGCCCCTAACCACCCTATGGTGGACCTAGCCCAGACCCCAAGGAGCCTACCAACACCAAGAACCCAGCCCCATGCAGCCTACACTAACAGCCCACCCGCTAGACACCAAAAGTGACTCCACCGCCTCCCCTTGCGTTCGGTTCCATTGTCTCACTCAAGGGTTCGGTCTAGCAGTGCTAGGGCTCTCTCAGGAAGGGGTTCGGACCCATCATGAATAGATCCATAGCCTGCACTCACCCTGGTGCCGCCAGCTCCTCCCCTTGGCCCTCGATCTACCAAGAACGAGCCTCCCCATGGTACGCTACTCTCGGTCCTTCCCTTGGTGCGATCAACAGCCACCATAGACCCCAAGGCAGTACTTATACACCACGAGTAACCCATAAACTACCGAGCACAGCGGCCCCTTGCAAGAAAACTCAGAACTTGTGGGGCCCTTAACTCCTAAACATTATTACAATGCAATTTGATTATGGTTAATTAATTACAGCGGAAAAAGAGTTTAAATTTTCTCTACAATGAGCCCAAAATATCTTATGTGAATACTAAAAATATTATTTCATTTCATATCATAAAACATGCCCACAGTAATCAAAGCCAACCACATACAAACAACTCATATCCTCGGGACATGCCCCGGTATATAGATACATATATACACTGGGAAAAACATAAAACCTCAGATCAAACTGTGACTCCCTCCAGAAGCACCCTCTCCGGTCTCCTGATATACTGGAGTACCTGTCATTGTCAACATACAAAGACAACAACAGCACCCTCTGGGGTGAGCAAAGCTCAGTCTGAAGCAACCACAATATATATCACAGATATCTAAACAATGATATATGATATGCAATGCATGTATGTCGTGGAGGTATAAGGTCAAATGCACATCCACTGAGCACATGTCAGAATCAAACGAATCGCTATCAAATCAATGCTCGAGCTGGCACACCGGCCTCAATCAGGGATACCCATATGATAACGTCGACAAAGCGTCATCAAATCCCAAATCTCAATTAATCATCGGGACCACAAATGACTATGTTTTAAGAGTCATGTAATACCAAACATAGCATCGTGTTCACAAACCCCAGAATCAAATAAAATCATATCAGGATATCCAAGGATCATAACTCAACGTGCATGTCATGTATACCACATCAACTCAACAAATAAGGCATATAGACATGTATTCTCAATCAAAAAATCAAACATATATCATATGATACAGATACCTATCGTATGTTACTCGGTCGCAACATACCTCAATTCTTCGTTCCAGTCGATGTAGCTAGAAGATATCGGTATAATAATCATCTACATCAATAACATGTTCATTTCAATCAATAATTTCATTCAATCTCAATCCAACGATTAAAATTCCTTAATTATAATAAATTGAGAATAATTCAAAATAACATCTGTGGGGACCCGGACGCTATTCATCTTCTTAATCGTTCTTTGGGAATAATTGGATCAATTAATTAAATTGGGTCTAAAATTTTTATTATTATTTTTTAATTGGGCCATGTATAAACAAGTGTACAAATCTATACAACAAGTTATATTCCATTTTATTTAAATACACGATCAGTGCAATATCTACATCATGATCGAAAGTACAAAATCTGTTCAAAGTACAACCATAAACAAACTAGTGTCATCTCAATCACATAACCAGTGATAAACTACTAGTTCTACATCTAAGTCCGGAATCACCACTTTAATCACCATCTCTCATTCTCTTCTTGACCCTGATCATGTCCCACCTGTTGTCATGCATACATACAAACACAACAACAGCCGGATAACTCCGGTGAGAATAGAATTCTTAGTATAAACAATGTATACATGCAATGTATAAAATCATACACATTTATTAAAAGCATGAATCATAATCTGAAACATAAATCGATATAAACATGTAACATAATCTATGAAACATAATCGATACAAGTCTGTAAATCAAGCTCTGACTCTTATTCTTTGACTCGATCAATCTGGCCTAGTCTAGGGATCCCGGTTGAATAAGAACGCAACAATTCACCTACTCTCCTCAGCTAGATGGTGGTACGTTCTTATTCCCAGACTTTGGTACACTATATCGAATATCTGCAATAGAAGCTGATCTGCATTCTAAGCAACATCGATATAAACCAAACGTCCAGTGACCTGGCAACTCTGCCAATAACTCTGTCAGGACTTGACACATCTGCCAAAGACTCTCTATCTCAAATCAATCGTCTAATCCATGCTTTCTATAAATCAATAGAACAAGCATATATAAATGCAATGAATTCAAATATCTGAAAACAATAGCAAATAAGTACGTGGTTTTGGGAAACTCAAGTTCTATCTCACTCGAGTCATTCTCCCGGTTCAACATTGATTTATACCTTTCTTTTCATAGTACAAAAGCTTGGCAACTCTGATCTATCTGCTATCGATTCTGCAGTTGTCAATATCAAATCTGAAATGACATTACCAATAGGCACAATATCAATATACAATCTCAAATCAATACTGAATCTGATCAATATCAATCTACTGATGTTTCGACGGCATAACAGCACAATATCGATATCCCGTCAACTCAACATCACAGATACAATATCATAACTCATAATCAATCAACAAATACAAGTCCAATATCAAATCTGTATATTCTCAATCATAAAATCTGAAAATTCATAACAATTCCATCTACTGTCTGTTCTTCGATCTGATTTCAATTCTACGATTACCAGTATTTCCATGACACATAATAATAATCAAATCATAATTCCTCCCATTCATAAATTTCAAATCATACTAGAAATCAATAAAACTTACGTCCTTGTGTAGCTTTTGACGAGAGGATCACAGAACTGTGCTCGGATCGAAATTCTGATAATCAGATCTTGAAAAATCTAATTTCTAAGACAAAATGGAGCTTGAGGAAATTTTCATGGCTTGCTCTCGGTTTTTGCTGGAGAAATCTGAAGGAATTGTACATTTATATATCAAAGTGCATGGTGAAGATAAATGTCCCACTCAAATCCCATTAATTGCACTTTAGCCCCTGAAATCTTCACTATTTGCAATTTGGTCCACACAAATCTTTTTAATTCAATTTCAATCCAATTAAATTGTAAAACCATAGAATATGACTCAACATTCCAAAATTCATAAATCAAATAATCTTGGATTGAAATGATAAAATCTCGGGCATTACAACATCACTATAATCATCTCTTCTTCGTTAACATCATACACTATTCAACAATATTCAATTTCGGTATGATTTAACAATTTATCGGATTTATTCCAAAAATCGACAAATTTGAAACATGACCAAAACTATAAAATTTATACCTCAAATCGAAGAACTCGTGTCAACGATCCCAAAATTGAAGTCGGTTTGTCGATTGGATAAACCGATAAGTCGCACGATCAAAAAGAAAATAAAAATGTATTTCCTCTCTCTCCTCTCACGCCTGTGTTGAAAATTGTGATGGAAAATTGTGATGCGGTGGATTCAATTCCACCGCCTCAACTTTAAGTTTTTTTTAAAATTTTAATATTATATTATATTATATTATATTATATTAATAAAATAATATAATATAATATATACTATTTAACATTTTAACATCTATATATCTCTTTTGACAAGTCAAACGATCAAATTTTCAAAAACTCAAAACATGAAACTTCTATATCTTTGTGTTTTCTATGTTTAATAGAAATTTCAAATCATTTGGACTTCATATGACCAAGATATGTCACTAATTACCATTTTGCCCTTAAAATTAATTCATTATTTTTCGACTTATTTACAAAAATGGCATCAAAATAAATTGAATATTTTTCAACTTATTTATAAAAATGCCATCAAAACTATTTTAAAAGTTATTGAACTATTGTTTATTCCCGGGGTCTCACATTTCTCCCCAACTTAAAAGATTTCGTCTTCGAAATCTCAAACATCTCTATATACATAACATTAGAAAACATATAATATTTCACCAGTTATAATACATATCAAAACTAAAATCAGTAAATGGATCACTATACATTGAATACAATGGAACAGGTGGAATAGAATCAAACAAGTGCGGATATGATTATCGCATCTTGCTTTCCGATTCCCACATTGATTCCTCCACTCCATGTCATGTCCATTGCACTCGAACTAGCGGAATCAATTTATTACGCAATACTTTCTCCTTCCGATCCATAATGCAAACAGGTTGTTCAACATAGGAAAGAGAAGGATCAAGTTCAACCTCATCAGGTGCAAGTACATTTGATGGATCTGGTTCATACTTTCTCCACATAGAAACATGAAATACATCATGAATGACAGATAAATCTGGTGGCAATGCTAACTGATAAGCAAGATCCCTAACTCGATTAAGGATCTCGTATGGACCAACATATCGAGGTGATAACTTCTCTCGCATGCCAAATCGAACAGTGCCTCTAAAAGGAAATATTTTCAAAAATACTTTGTCACCTTTCTGGAACTCTAAGGGTCGTCTCCGTTTATTCGCATAACTCGTTTGACGATCCTGAGCAGCTTTCATCCGCTGTCAAATTAACTGAACTTTATCATTCATTTCTTGTATCATTTCAGGTCGAGTCAATTTTCTTTCACCAATTTCATCCCAGAATAACGGTGATCTACATCGTCTATCGTATAGGGCTTCAAACGGTGCCATACCAATACTCGTTTGAAAGCTATTATTGTAAGAAAATTCCACTAGTGGTAAGGCATCTTGCCATCCCATTCTGAAATCCATCACAATCGCACGTAACATACCCTCTAACATTTGAATTGTACGCTCAGTTTGGTCATTAGTTTGAGGATGATAAGCAGTACTCATAGCCGAATGCGTGCCCATAGCTTCTTGGAAACTACCCAGAATTTAGAAGTAAACTTGGGATCACGATCAGATACAACTGAGACTGGCACACCGTGCAGTCTCACAATATTCTCGTTTTATAAACGGGTCATTCTCTTATAAGGATAAGTCCTTTCATACGTAATGAAATGTGCAGATTTAGAAATCCAATCAATAATAACCCAAATAGCATCACAGCCCTTGGGCGAACGAGGTAAATGAGTCACAAAATCCATAGCAATATGTTCCCAATTTCATATCTGGATTTCGAGACTATGGAGTAATCCTCTGGGTTTCATTCTATCGGCTTTCACTTGCTGGCAGACAAGACATTTCGAAATAAATCCAGCAATGTCCTTCTTCATACGTCTCCACCAGAATTGAGGTCTCAAAGTCAAATACATCTTTCGACCTCCAGGGTAAATACTGTATTTGATACAATGCGCTTCTCTAAGAAGGCAGATTTCAAATCAGAATTAACAGGAACTACCAGCCGAACATTAAGTAGTAAAGAACCATCAGAAGAAATCTGGAATCCAGATTGATGTCCTGCAGATACAAGTTCTTTCGACTTTTGGATCTGAGCATCACTTTGTTGGGCCTTTCGTATTTTAGATATCAAGTTCGGCTCAATTTGTAATGCTGAGACATTGACAGAATTCCAATTCGAGTGAAAAGTCCAACCAGAAGTACATATATCATCGTGTACTTTGGCGACATTGACAGAAGCTAAAACAGAATCATAAACTTTACGACTAAGGGCATCCGCAGTAACATTCACTGATCCCGGGTGATACTGAATCTCACAATCAAAATCCTTCAGGAGATCCATCCACCTGCGTTGCCTCATATTCAAATTAGATTGGGAAAAGAGATATTTCAGACTCTTATGATCTGAATAAATAACAAACTTCTCTCCATACAGGTAATGGCGCCAAATCTTCAGTGCGAACACAATGGCAGCCAATTCAAGATCATGAACAGGTTAACGTGTTTCATGAGATTTCAATTGACAAGACGCATAAGGAACCACTTTGCCACGTTGCATCAGAACACAGCCCAAACCTTTACCAGATGCATCTGTACATACTACAAATCCTCCGGTACCTGAGGGAATAGTAAGCACAGGTGCTGTGGTCAATCTCGTCTTTAATTCAAGAAAACTAGCTTCACATTCATCTGACCAAATGAATATCTGATTCTTCTGTGTCAGTTGAGTAATAGGCTTAGCTATCTTCGAAAACCCTTCAATATAACGACGATAATAACCGGCCAAACCCATGAAGCTACGTATCTCAGGAACATTCGTAGGTCACGGCCAATTCAATATAGCTTCGACCTTAGCAAGATCAATAGATATGCCATGTTTTGAAATGACGTGGCCCAAAAATACTACTTTGTCCATACAGAATTTGCATTTTGATAATTTAGCTTATAAATGGCCATTGCGAAGAGTTTGAAGTACCAGTCTCAGATGTTTAGTATGCTTCTTTTTCGATTTCGAATATACAAGAATATCATCGATAAAGACGATTTCGAATCGATCAAGATAATCTCGAAAGACACGATTCATTAGATCCATAAAAACAGCAGGAGCATTCGTGAGACCGAAAGGCATAACCAAGAACTCATAGTGGCCATACCTAGTACGAAAAGCAGTTTTAGGCACATCTTCTTCTCGAACTCGTACTTGATGATAACCTCAACGAAGATCAATCTTAGAGTATACAGAAGTACCCTGAAGCTGATCCAATAAGTAATCAATACGAGGAAGTGGATACTTGTTTTTCACAGTAGCCCAATTCAGTTGCCTATAGTCGATACACATTCGCATAGTACCATCTTTCTTTCGAACAAATAAAACTGGAGTTCCCCAAGGTGATACACTCGGTCAAATATATCACTTATCAAGAAGATCCTGTAATTGTTCTTTCAATTCCAAAGGTGCCATGCGATAAGGAGCTTTAGAAATAGGTGCAGTTGCTACTACTTAAATAATAATTCACCCAAGTATAGGTTGTCTGCAAATAATATATTTCGTAAGTACGAGATCGATCCTCAGAGAGGTTATTTTGAGTTTAAATTTATTAATTTATAGATTACCAAATGCAAGAATGAAGTTTACAAATTATAAATTTTGTCAAGGCTTGATGATTTATTCTTGGTTTATGTAATATTGTTTAACTAAAAGTAAAACAAAAGAAACCACCATAAATAATGGTTCCAAGAAAATTAAACACACACATAATATAATATAGTTCTCACTATAGAAAATACCGAATTAACCGATATTTTATATATGGTACCTATGATTATAATTATAACTATATAAATAAATAATTGCATAAAGTAAATGTTAAATTAAATCATTATATTTCATTTAGAACAACCGACAGAGCCACGCTATTGCCCAAATGAAATATATTAATTTAATAAATTAGTTGCGGAAAAGTAAAAGTTAGTTGCGATAAAGTAAATGTTAGTTGCGAAAAGTAAAAGTTAGTTGCGAGAAAGTAAAAGTTAGATGCGAAAAATAAAAGTTAGTTGCGATAAAGTAAATGTTAGATTGTTAGATGTTAGTATTAAATCATAATATTTCATTTAGAACAACCGGCAGCGCCACACTATCGTCTAAATGAAATATTATGATATTATTATATAGATATATATATATATATATATATATCTATATATATATAATAATAAGTAATGAAATTTTATTGTATCAAAATTAAACAACAAATCAAGATAACCACTTTAATGGTATCAAGCGTTTGATGTAAATTGATAACAACAAATAATTCATTTTTATACCTACAATAAAAATAAGTTAGCTAAATGAAAAGAAATAAAGAAAGAATATACAAAATATAAACAATCTTACTTCACCAAGAATGCATCCTCTTCACCTTGACATAATAGATTTAGCTTGCCATAAGCTTACTTTTGATCAACACTAAAATATCACTCATAGTTGAGAACATGAAAGAAAATATATTGGAACTTAGAACTTTGATACACACTTACACTATATTTTACAATGAGATAGAATGATTCTCAAGCTAGCACAAGGCCTCTATTTATAGGTCAAATGAGAAAAAGGGTCAAAATTTTTATTAAAAAACAAAATAATAGCTAAAATTATTTTATCAATTCGATCTTTAGGAGAAACTATTTCCTCTCTTATTATCGTAAGATATAAATTTGTATAATTTTTTTTCAATTATCTGATTAATATGTTGGACAGTTATTTGTAACATTTCATTATCAAAAATTTGAAAAAAGCAGTAAAATTTAGAATTTTATTATTTTTTTCTATAATAAAATATTGTTGAGAAGGATATACAGATTTTTGTATCTGTCCAGAAGAAAGTTTATAATTTCTTTCAAGAATAGAAACATAATCTATAATAAATGTTTTAAAAAACAAATGAACAAAATGTATTAATCTATTTTGGTTTTCAAAATATTTGTAAAATTCTGTAACAATATAATCAAATTCTTCTTCAGAGAAACTTTTAAAATACCATTCTCTAAAAGATTCCCATTTGTGTTGGTAAAATTCTGCATTGATCTTTGCTCTAACAATAGATCCTTTAGTAAAATCAATTTTTATTTTACTATTCATTAAATACTAAAATCCATTTCTGAAACTGTATTAGTTTCTCTAACTTTTTGAAAGTTACTTTGATGAACTATATTATTTTGATTAATGATTAATTCTTCTACTGTATCTTTTACAGAATCTATTTCTTCTCTTATTTGAGAAGTAGAAGATCTAGAAGTTTGAGGAATATCCACCATATAATCTAAAGGTGAAATAAAAGAATTACTAGATCTTGATCTAGCATAAACAGAATATGGTAATAATCTTCTTTGTTCATTATTAAACTGCATTTGAAAGATCCTTAATTATTTTGTATAACATGTTGTAAATCTCTATTTATTATAGGATTTCGAGGAACAACTTGTTCAATTATGCAGTTTTCTGAAAATTCAATTTCTTCCCATAGATCTACGAGTTGTAATATTAGATCTATTAAAATTAATTACTATAAGAATAATTTTATTTAATTTTTATCTATCTTTTTACACATAGGATTTAGTGTAAATAATGTTTTATAATAAATACGATAACATATACATATAACTTCTGTTCCAGGAGTATAATTATAATCATGTGTTTTAACATTTAATGTTAAAGAATCTAATATATTTATGTAAGACAGTGATAAAGATAAATTAGGATAAACATCAAAATATACTGGACCATGTGCCAGATTAGATTGAATTATTCTCATAAGGGATTGTTTCCAATTCAAATTTCTATTATCTCTTAAAGCTGCTATAAAGCTTTCTGGTAAACCTTTTAAAGTTAAAAGGTCTAAAGACAATTTGTAATAAACCTATATGAATAAATCTATAATTTTTCCTATAATGTAAAATATCTTTATTGTTTAACAATCTAATAACCATTTCTTCATTGTGAAGAGGTATTGATGATTCTGTAGTTTTAACTACTTGTTTGAAATCAATTCTTTCAAAGATTCCTAACTTACAAATATTGTTTTAGAAATATTAGACATTAATTGATTTATTTTAAAAAAAAATATAGTTTTAATATCTTTAAATTTTAAATTAAATTTTATTATTTAATATATTAATTCATATAATATAACGATTTTTCGATCATTTTGAAGATAAATTGATTCGACTATCAATGCAATTATGGTAACATTACTCCAGTTAACTATGATTTGACAAGATGTGCGATGACATCTTAAAGAATTCTACAAGGATAAAATATTTTTTTAAAAAAAATTTTGCATTTCCAATTATATTCTGAAAAAGTGTGAAAAAATCTAAATGTATATATTTAGATCGGATATCATTTAATCTTTTATATTATTATAAAAGATCTCTTGCTTGCTAATATAATATATATCATATTCAGTAGATACATATATCTACTTATAATTAAAGCCAGCAATCCTTCAAATTAGCCAGTTTCCTTCCGGTACCAGGTTACATTCCAGACACGTGTCCCTACAACAACAACAAAGCCCAAGGCAAATACCACGTGCGATTTGCTCTTCTCTCCACCACACAACTTGCTTCCGGTTGCACCTCTTTTTCTTCGTCTCCTCAGTTCACCCGTCCTCCTGTGTTTTCCTTATCTTGCTTTTCCTTTACTCCCATCTGGAACGAACAGCTTATGTAAAAAAAAAGGGCTTGCTCGGTGTGCTCTCTGCGTCTTCCTGCTTCCATCTTCTCGGCGTCACGTCTGATGCGCCACTTTCTCCCTTCTCCAGACTGGTAAGATTCTATTGTTTTCGGTTTTTTCCCCTTCTCCCTATGAGCTCATCTTGAAATCATGGTTGCATTCTTCTTCTTTTCTTGTTCTGTCTCCCTGTTCCTTTATATTTACTCCGCCTTTGGTTCGCTCGCTTCCTTGTTCGGGTTCTCGTTCGTTTGCTTTGCTCCCTTTTCTCGTTGTTCCTTCCCCTTTTACCTTACCTCGATTTTTTCCTTTTTTCTCCCTGCCAGCTCATCTTGCAATCTTGGGTTTATTCTTCTTCTTCTTCTCTTATTTTGTTTTCCTGTTTTTTTGAGTTATTCCGCCTTTGGTTCGCTCGCTTCCTTGTTCTGATATTTGTTCGTTTGCTTTGCTCTCTTTGACGTTGTCCCTTTCCCTTTTACCTTACCTCGGTTTTCTTCTTTCCCCCACTGCAGTGCGTCATTTCCAGGAAAAAAGGGTTGGCTGGTCCCTCTCGCCATCGGTAAGCTCGTACACTCTCGTCTCGACGGCTCCCCCCCTTTTTAAATCTTTTTCCCCCTCCATGTTATGCTTCCACCTGAGCTATCATGTTCTTTTATATTTTCTCCCGCTTTTCCTCGCCTTGTTCTTCTGTTGAATCTCTGAAACTTTGACTTGCGTACTAAACAACTACCTGGAATAGGAAACAAACAAAAAAAGAGTTTGATATCTCAATAAGGATTCGGGTCATCATTAACCCGATTTATTACTTGGATAGTCCGAATCAAAGCCACTTGCTGGGTACACTCCTCAAATACCCGGGTATTACGCCTCTTTCCGGGCAATCATCTTTGCAACCCGGGCTCTCGAGCCAATAGCCGGGATCTCAAACAAACACCCGGGTACCCTACTACCCGGGACACCTCGAGAATTTCACCACACTTGAGTGTGATTGATACAGGCCGTCTAATATGTCAGAACCACTTGGGCTTGGAGTGTCCTAGAAGTTATCAGAAGCTACAAGTATGGGTAGCCGACTTGCCATACTTAGTAGGTGGCACGAGGATCGAGGTACATACCCCATTTTTCTACTATAAATAGCAGGTATTAATGTTATTTATAGATTCTGAAATCTTTGAACTTTCAAGCACTTACATATTTCCTCTCGAATATTGCTTGTGTTCGTCAGAAACTTGCTTACTTAAGCATCGGAGTGGCAATGTCGGACACCCCTCCGGCGCCCATTCACGAGTTCCTTTCTTAGTTGCAGGTTTTGTTGCAGCCACTATCTTCACTCAAATTCCCACACACTAAAAATTGTTGATTCGACCCGTTTGAGCTCTTTACCCGGCTCATCAATTTCAGCGGGATTGTATCATTGGCGCTGTCTGTGGGAAATTGAGGCTAAGACGTTGATATGGCTCGTACGCGAAGAACTAACCAGGATAATTCCCGGGTTCATGGTGATGATGCTCGAGCTTCGGGACAAGGTGGTGGTGCTCCTCCCACAGGACCCAATCTTATTACCATTACCCCTGAGGTTTTGGATAGAATGATCTCTGAAGCGGTGGATAAGGCCATGGCCCGTAGAAATCATTCACGCCAGGCTACTCCTCCAAGAGAAGAACAGGAGAATGAGCAAGAGCAGCAGCAGGAGTTGAGGGAGGAGGAGGAGATGAGGAGAGAGGACGGGGAGTCTAGTGCCGGGTCCAAATCTCCAACTGTAGCGGAAGAATTGTTGGAACTGATGCGAAAGATGAAGGTCCTGGAAGGGCAGTTGGAGAGCCTGAGTACTTCCTGGGAAATCACCAAAGGATGCCCATTTGCTGAAGCCATTGTCCGGGAACCTCTTCCCGGGAACTTCAAATCTGCCAAGATAAAGGATTACGATGGTAATGCAGATCCCAAAGAACACCTGGCCAGGTTTGAGAATATGGCCATGTTACACTGATCGAATCAAGTGTAAGGTGTTCTTGACAACCTTGGTAGACTCTGCTCAGATATGGTTTGAGGGATTGGCTCCTCAAAGTATTCATTCCTTCAAAGACTTCCAGAAGGTGTTCTCACACCACTTCAGCAGTAGCAAGAAATACAAGAAGACTGTTTTTAGTCTTTTTGAGGTTAAACAGAGCCCGGAGGAGAGTTTAAGGGCTTACATCAGAAGATTCAATTGAGTGGCTCTGGATGTTCCTACTTGTGCCACTGAAACAAAAACGACTGCATTCACCCAAGGCTTAAGGGCGGGTGAATTTTTCAAATCACTGACCAAGAAAGTGCCCGGGGACTTCGAGGACTTATTATCTCGGGCAGAGAAATACATTAGTATGGAGGAAGCCCAGAAACAGAAGAGGGAGGCTGTGAGGAAAGAGAAAGGGGACCGGGTATCTAAGCCCGAGGAGAAGGGACAGAGGAGGGGTAATCCAGGGCACTTTTCTCACCACGTGCCTCTGAAGATTTCCCGAGAGAGGGAAGTGCAGGAATGCAGCAGAGATCTGGCCCCGGATTATCAAATATCCCGGCCTGGGAAGAGAGGATTTTGCACTCTCCACAACGTGTGTTATCACAACACCGAAGACTGCAAAACTTTGAAGGGAGAATATGCCTTACCTTCCACCCTGGCACCTGGCCAAGCCAATAAAAGACCGAGATTGCCACCCTGGACATCCCGGCAACAAGAATCCAGTTCATGGGGAGGAGGTCTACGAAGTAATCCGAGGAGCGAGCCCGGGAGAAGGAGAGAGACCGAGCCAGAGAGAAAGAAGAATTCGCCCCCTGCCATGGGGTTAATTAAAATGATATCATGAGGCTCCACTGATGGAGACTCCAATCGGGCGAGGAAGTCAAGGAGTAGGAGGGATTGTATGGAGGTAGAAGGGGTAAGGAAGAATGAGGCGGTGATCAGTTTCGGCCCGGAGGATTTAAAGGGGGTGAATCTACCCCATAATGGCGCCTTGGTTATCCAAGCCCGGGTGGCAAATTATGAAATTTTGAGGGTCTTTATTGACTCGGGCAGCTCGGTAAATGTAATTTTTAAAGATGCATTTGTACAGATGAATTTGCAGGGTTATCATTTGAAAGCTTTGGAAACTGCACTCTTTGGCTTTGTTGGCCATGTGGTTTACCTAGAAGGAGAGATTGTCTTGCCACTGACTCTAGGCTCCCAAGATCTCAAAAAAACTGTGATGATCTCTTTCACTGTGGTGGACTCCCCATCATCAAACAACATCATTTTGGGGAGGCTAGCTATGAACGAGTTAAAAGCCGTGGCATCCACCTACCACCAGAAGATCAAATTTCCTATGGGAGCCCGGGTAGGAGAAGTCCGGGGAGATCAACCCTCTTCCCGAAAATGCTATGTAGAAACAGTTAGAGCTGATCAGAGCAAAACTAGGAGGGAAGGGAAGAAAGCAAGAATGGATGAAGGAGGAGGAAGAGTAGTGGAGAATGGAGAGGTACATTTTGTGGCAGAAGAGGAACAGGAGATGATAGAAGTCGGAACAGGGCAGCAAATCCGGGTGGCTCGGGACCTCAGTGCTTCCACCCGGGTTACTTTGAACAATTTTTTAAAAGCTAATATTCATTTTTTTCCCTGCTCCCAACATGAGTTGACAGGGATCTCACCCCTGATATCGGAGCATCAATTGAATATTTTCCCGGAACTCACCCGGTGAAACAGAAGAAGAGGCACTTTGGTCATGAAAAGGACAAAGTTATTGATGAACAGGTGAAAGATCTGCTGAAGGCCGGCCACAGTCGAGAAATTCAATTTCCTACATGGCTTTCGAATGTGGTGCTGGTACCTAAGTCCACCGAGAAGTGGAGAATGTGTGTAGATTTCCGCGACCTCAACAAAGCTTTCCCTAAAGACCATTACCCCCTGCCCAGGATTGACCAACTAGTGGATTCCACCTCGGGCTTTGAAATGCTGAGTTTCATGGATGCTTACCAGGGGTATCATCAAATTCTCTTGGCCAAGAATGATCAAGATAAAGCCAGCTTCATCACCTCGGGAGGTACATTTTGCTATGTTGTAATGCCTTTCGGGTTAAAGAATGCAGGGGCTACTTACCAGTGTCTCATGAACAGAGTCTTTGAGAAGCAACTGGGTCGGAATGTGGAGGTATACGTGGATGATATCTTGGGCAAGTCTAAAGAGGTGGCACATTTCATCGTTGATCTGGAGGAAACCTTTGCCACTCTAATGCATTACGGGATAAAGCTCAACCCTGCCAAATGCATTTTTGGTGTGAAGAGTGGAATGTTTTTGGGTTTCATAGTAACCGGCCGGGGGATTGAAGTAAATCAGGAAAAAGTTAAATCCGTGTTGTGCATGCCATCTCCCCGATCTGTCAAAGAAGTACAGAAACTGACCGGGAAGATTGCTTCCCTGTCTCGATTTATATCCCGTTTAGCGCACAGGAGTTATCCCTTCTTTGAGGTTCTAAGGAAGGCCCAACAATTCGGGTGGGATGAGAAATGTGAACAGGCTTTCCAGGACTTGAATATTCACCTTGCAGAGCTCCCTGTATTGGTGAAGCCGGAGCCCGGGGAAAAACTTTTCATTTATCTATCTATTCCGGAGTATGCTGTCAGCTCGGTTCTAATAAAAGTAGAAGGCTCTGATCAAAAGCCTGTCTACTATGTCAGCCATGCTCTAAGAGGCCCCGAGCTCCGTTACAGTGAGATAGAGAAGATTGCTTTGGCCTTGATCATGACTGCCCGGAAGCTACGACCTTACTTCTTGTCGCATCAAATCATCGTTCTTACCAATAGTCCTCTTGGCAGGATCATGACTCATTCAGAAGTATCTGGGCGGATGATCAAGTGGACAGTAGAGTTGGGAGAATATGACACTGAATACAAGCCTCGGGTTGCCATCAAAGCCCAAGCCTTATCAAATTTCTTATCCGAGATGGTTCAACCCGAGGAAGAAGAAGTATGGAGAGTGTTTGTGGATGGGGCATCTAGTCTTGCTGGTTGTGGAGTAGGGGTTGTAATAATATCTCCCCCAGGAGAAAAGATTAAAATGGCATTAAGGATTGATTCCCGGGTAACGAATAATGAGGGCGAGTATGAAGCTGTCATCGCCGATATCCGAGCTGCCCGGGAGATTTGAGCTTCCCGGATTATTCTGTACTCTGATTCACAACTAATCACTCAACAGATAAAGGGCGTTTATGAGGCTAAGGATGACAGGATGATCAAATATCTACGGCTCATTCAAGCCCAAGCAGAAACCTTTGTGGATTGGAGTATTGAACAAATACCTCGGGAGGAGAATGGAGAGACTGATGCTCTGGCAAAAATGGCTGATTTACTATCAGAAGTCAGTACCCGGGAAGTCTTGCATGTTTTTCGGTTTGTCCTTTCTCTTGAAGAGGAAGCCTTATCAACCTTAGAGAATTTCTGGATGACACCTCTGATAAAGTTCATTATGAACAATGAATTACCCGAGGATAAAGCCCGAGCTCAAAAGATTAAGAGACAAGCTCCCAGGTTTGTTCTCTTAACTAATATTTTGTACATGAGATCATTCCAGGGACCGTTATTAAAATACTTATCTGAGGGAGAAGTGGATTATGCCCTCCGAGAAATTCATGAAGGATGTTGTGCTGAGCACCTCGGAGGAATATTTTTGGCCCGAAAGACAATGCTTGTCGGGTTCTGGAGGCCAACTCTTAGCCAAGATTCTACCCGAGTGGTCCAGGCTTGCGAAGGGTGTCAACACCACTCAAATTTTCAACATCGCCCGGCCACTCTTAACCTATTTGGGCATCTTGCCTCTTTCATCAATGGGGTATGGATATTATGGGCCCCTTCCCAATTGCCCGAGCTCAGAAGAAATTCTTGCTGGTTGCTGTATATTATTTATCTAAATGGGTGGAAGCTGAGCCCTTAGCCAAAATCACTGAGCAGGAAGTTATGAAATTTCTGTGGAAGAACATAGTATGCCGGTTTGGAGTACCCAGAAGACTGATCTTAGATAACGGAAGATCGTTTCAGGGCAAAGAGATTACATCATGGTGTCGGGAAATGAAGATCACCCACTCTTTTACCTCTGTTGCCTATCCTCAAGCTAATGGCCAAACAGAGGTTGTGAATATAATCATCGTACAAGCATTAAAAACCAAGCTACAAGGCAAAGGAAAGGATTGGGTAGAAGAATTGCCAAGTGTTCTCTGGGCATATAGAACCACTCCACGGGCACCTACTCGAGAAACTCCTTTTAACTTGGTATATGGTTCTGAAGCAGTCCTTCCAGTGGAGATTGGGCAAACATCTTCTCTGGTAGAATCTTACCCGGGCGACAATGATCAAAGCCGGGCCATGGAGTTGGATTTTATAGAAGAAAAAATAGATCGAGCATACATTCGAATGGACTCGTATCGAAGCCGGGTTATGAAATCATATAACAAGAAGGTCCGGATACGAGACTTCCAAGTAGGGGATTTAGTCATGAAGAAAGTCAATCCTGCCGAGGATGTTTGGAAGTTAGAAGCCTGGTGGGAGGGACCCTATAAGATCACCCGGAGGGTCAGTACGGGTTTTTTTTATCTAGAGGATGCTCAGGGCCGTCTTCTCAAAAGGCGTTGGAATGTATTTAATTTGAAAAAATATTATGCTTAACAGATGTAATTATTTGATGGAAGAAACAAATGAAAGATCTGTTTTCTCCAAGATGAGTTATGAATGTTTCTTTTATCTTATCCCGGGAGGTACTAGGCCCCGGTTATTTAAAGAAAAGCCCAGGGAACTACACTATGGCTCGGGGCACCACACCTCGACCATTCCCAAGTCCCGGGACATGCTCCCCGGCCCAAGGCTCCGTACCTTGGTTCTTAAAAGCCCAGGGAACTACACCCTGGCTCGGGGCACCACAACTCGACCATTCCCAAGTCCCGGGACATGCTCCCCGGCCCAAGGCTCTGTACCTTGGTTCTTAAAAGCCGAGGGAACTACACCCTGGCTCTGGGCACCACACCTCGACCATTCCCAAGTCCCGGGACATGTTCCCCGGCCCAAGGCTCCGCGCCTTGATTCTTACTCAAGATCATATTTCATTATCTTGATTAATTATTAAAAATACCTGTCAGTTCTCAACAATTGGAAGATTTTCTAAATTATTATAAATAGTTAATTACTCGGGTTTCTTGAAGACTTATCAGAATATTATAAAGAACAAATGAGGGAAATTGAAATTTCATTAATGAAAGCCCGAGGGCAAGATTTACAGAAAGGAATAAAAAAAAAGTACAATACTAGTCTATATCTACATGTTCTGGCCCTGGCTGCTCTTCTCGGGTCGCCTCCTTCTCCTCCTCACCATCCTTTGGAAGGGATGCAATAGCCAGGCCAAAATCAGGAAAGTTTTCCTTATCTTGAGGTAAGAGTCCAGCTTCCTCAAATTGTTCACGGCATTTATCAAAGCCGATCTGGAAAAGAGGATAGGCCTTATCTACCACGGTCTTCTTAAACTCAGGAGATTGAAGGAAGGAGACCTGCCACTTATCTTTGTTGTACTCAGCCAGGGCCAGGGCATTCTCGGCTCTCTCGGCCCAATGTAATTGCACCTCTGCCTGTTCAAAAAGGGAATGGTTCCTCAATTCCGAGACAGACAGAGAGCCTCGCAGATTTTCTTCTCGAACAGGCCTTCATTGATGTCATCTCGGGCCTTGTCCAGGGCCGAGGGCAAGCTGGCCACTTCCTCCTCATGAGTGGCCCGAGCCCGGGACAACTCATCTTGTAGCTTTTCCTGAGTGTCTTGGAATTACCGGGCTCGTTTGCCAGAAACGGTGGCAGCCGCCGCAACCTCCTCAAAAGCCGAGATCAGCAATTGAGCAGCCTGTTCAAAAACAAGTCAGTAAAAAAAGAGAGAGAGAGAGAGAGAAGAGAAGTATGATAACAGAGCAAGAAAGGTTAATTAAGAACTTACCGCCAAGAGTTTATTCGAGCCTTCGAAAAGTTTGGCAGAGGCTCGGGAGTTCTTCAAACAGGCCTCCTCGTCAGGAGTAAGGAGTTGTTTGAAGATTTTGAGCCCCCTTGCCGAAGATCCCTCCTCAAGAATATTGGCTCGGGGAGGTTGCTCGAAGAGAAGGGGCTGTTGGTTGGGTTGTTGCTGGGGGGGGGGGGGGGGGGTTGATCGAGTTGCTTGAGATGAACTTTGGCCCACCTCCCGATCATTCTCGACCAGAATATGCTTCGCGCTTGTGACAGCCTTTCGCTTCCTCTGAGTGAGAGGGACATGATCTTAAGGATCCTCCCGAGAATCATCTTGGGTCGACTCCTCCTCTCGTTGGGCCTCAATCCGAGCCAATTTTGCTTGTTGGGCCGCCTCCTCAGCCTGTTTCTTCTCGGCAGCGGCTTTCTGGGCTGCCAATTTTTTCTCTTTGGATGCCTTCTTGGCCGCCCATTTCTTAGCAATGGCCTACTGCATTTTTGAGTTTTCTGCACAAAAAGGAGGAAGGAAACATTAATACAAGTTGCAAATTTACATAAGGATAAAAGAACAAGCATAAAAGAACATGTACCAGGTTGAGAGCCCGAGCCAGCAACCTCGTCGATCACCCTGTCAAAAGGGTCCTCATCTCGGGCACTCAACCCACAGGCGACCAAATTCTTGTTAGGGATAAGAACGGAGGAGGAGTATTTGTGGCCCTTCACCAGAGCTTGACTCATGAGGAAAGGTTCCTCAGATTTATAAGCTGGGGGAAGGGCAGGTTGTGGTGGAAGAAATTGAAGAAACCCGGTCAGACAAGGAAGAGGACCGGGGAGTTGAATAAAGAAAAATCGTCCTTCCCATCCCTTCTGAGAATAAGGGATATCATCAAGGAATCGGGAATTAAGGCGGGCAGTCAGGGAAAAGGCATTATCCCCGAGTCTGCAAGAAAAGAATAATGAAAAATGAGGGGGTTGATAAGAAGATTGTTCATTTTATATAGAACATAGGCCGAAGCCATGATGCGGAAAGAGTTGGGGTGAAGTTGGTTGATAGGTACACCAAAGAATTTGGCTACCTCGATGTACAAAAGTGGAAGGGGAAACCGGAGACCATTCTTAACTTGGTCCCGGAAGAAAGTAGTATAGCCGGGAGGGGGCTTGTCAGCCCGATCAGAGGGACCGGGTGCAAGGATAGAAAAAGTAGAAAGAATGGACCCCAAAGCCCGAATTTCCTCATCTGCCCCCGAGCGCAAAGTGCTGCTCAAAGAGGAGAACCAGGGAGTTTCCGGTACATCGATGGGAGGAGGATTTGAAGCTTGGGCCTTGCCCTTACCCTTTTTCATAATTCGGGAAGTACCCGACGAAGAAGGTTTTGAAAAGAGTTTTGTTTGGTGAGCTATGGGTTTTTTAGAAGCTTGGGAAGTAATATGACGGCGAGGAGGAGAAGGGGAAGAATCGGAGTGCATCGCGGTGGACTTGTCACTAGGAGAGCCTCGCGCATTCGCTCCCGAGGTAGAATATGTAGAATTCGACATGCTCAAAAGAAGATTGAAGGGAGAGAACTTACGATTGTGGGGAAGAGAGCGGTGGAAAATCGCCGGAAGTAGATGATTTTGCACAAACGGAGCTTCGAGAAAAAAATTCGCAAGAGCTTCTCTGCAATTTTGAATTTGAAAGTGATTTTAAGAAAATAGGAGGGCTAATATATATAGGCGGTGGGGGAAGATCTCGGCCATTGATCTAAATACACGTGGACGATCAAGATGCACCTCGTAAATTGTACCAGGCATGCGAAAGGATGTGCACATATATCAAGGTGTTAGACTTATCGGATTCTCGGAATAAGAAACATTTTTCGGCGGGATTTTAATGCTAAAACATGCGTCATAATGGCACCTCTTGGCCTAACCGGGAGATTTGAGGCCCCGGCATCTTATTCAAGCCCGGGAGATTTGAGGCCCCAAAATATTATCCTAAACACGGTTGGTATCAGACCCCGGTATTTCATCCCATCTACGGAATCTTTAAAGCCCCCGATGCTCTTACACATTCAGAATTGTGTGCTAAAAATGAATGCAAGTGTGACTGATCGGGGACAGCGAGTCAAGCTCTAGCCCGACTATTTTAGGGATGGGTGGTGATATCCCAATAACGATTCGGGTCATCATTAACCTGATTTATTACTTGGATAGTCCGAATCAAAGCCACTTGCTGGGTACACTCCTCAAATACCCGGGTATTACGCCTCTTTCCGGGCAATCATCTTTGCAACCCGGGCTCTCGAGCCAATAGCCGGGATCTCAAACAAACACACGGGTACCCTACTACCCGGGACACCTCGAGAATTTCACCACACTTGAGTGTGATTGATACAGGCCGTCTAATCTGTCAGAACCACTTGGGCTTGGAGTGTCCTAGAAGTTATCAGAAGCTACAAGTATGGGTAGCCGACTTGCCATACTTAGTAGGTGGCACGAGGATCGAGGTACATACCCCATTTTTCTACTATAAATAGCAGGTATTAATGTTATTTATAGATTCTGAAATCTTTGAACTTTCAAGCACTTACATATTTCCTCTCGAATATTGCTTGTGTTCGTCAGAAACTTGCTTACTTAAGCATCGGAGTGGCAATGTCGGACACCCCTCCGGCGCCCATTCACGAGTTCCTTTCTTAGTTGCAGGTTTTGTTGCAGCCACTATCTTCACTCAAATTCCCAAACACTAAAAATTGTTGATTCGACCCGTTTGAGCTCTTTACCCGGCTCATCAATTTCAGCGGGATTGCATTAGAGTTCATGCAGCATTTTGCGATGAACATACCTTCAACTTGTGGGGATCCGGACGCTAATCCATTTCTTAATCGTTCTTGGGAATAATTTAATTCATTAAGATAAACAGGGTCTAAATTTGTTTTTGAAATACAAGTGCGGAAACGTAATGTAATCAATCTGATATACATATCAAAAGTAAAAGTACATGTCTTGTACTAAATACAGTCCTGTCAAACTAGGGTTCAACTACTATATGTCAAGTTCTGAAGCCTATCTACTTCTGATCCGGATCTCCACGCTAACTTGTCCTCTCTCATCCTCATCTTGACCCTGATCTGAATCTCCACGCTAACTTGTCCTCTCTCATCCTCATTTTGACCCTGATCCTGTCCCACATGTTGTCATGCACACATACAAACACAACAATAGCCGGATAACTCCAGTGAGAAATATATTCCCAGTATAAATCATGTATACATGCAATCATATAACATATATAAAAGCATGAAACAATTATCAATAACATGTATCAATCCGAAAGACATGAATCGATATAAAACTGCAAATCAAACTCTGACTCATACTCTCTGACTCGACTCGTTCCTAATCTAGGGATCCCGATCTGAATAAGAACGTAACAAACTCTGACTCAATATGTGCGAGGTTCTCCGCCTACATCGCACATAATTTCATTCTCCTTTCCGGCTTTTCCGGTCCGATCCGTTCAATCTATAATCACCTCAATTATCAACAAATCATTTCCGATTATAATAACAAAATTCTCGGGCATTACATTTCTACCCCCCTAATATTTGATTTCGTCCCCGAAATCATAGGCAATCAACTCAGATAATAAATCAGATACAATAAGGAATGAAGAATAGAAACTAGATAAGAAGACTCACATCAATGAAATAACTCTGTAAATCTCTGTCTCATATCTGATTCAGTTTCCAAGGTAGCTTCTTCAATGCCATGTCGACTCCACTGAACTTTTACAAGCGGAATAGTCTTCGTTCTGAGCTGTTTTCATTTCCTGACGGATTAGTTTCACTCTCTCTATCATATCTCTCATATCATATCAGGTCCAATCTCAAATACCTCGGATATATCATCCTAATACAGAAGGGATCTACCCTTCTTACCGTACAACGCTTCAAATGATGCCATCTCAATACTCGTTTGATAGCTGTTGTTGTACGAAAACTCACAAAGTGGCAAAGATTCTTGCCAACTAGTGCTAAAATCAAGCACTACAGCCCTAAGCCTATCCTCCAATATCTAGATAGTCCGCTCCGACTGTCCATCGATCTGAGGATTATATGCGGTATTCAGATATAACTTCGTACCTAGAGCCTGCTGTAAACTCTGCTAAAAGTGCAAAGTAAACAGAGGATCACGGTCTGAAACAATCAACTTCGGCACTCTATGCAATCTGACCACCTCTCTGACATAAATCTCTGCCATCTGGTCATATCTGTATGTCATCTTGTACGAAATAAAACATGCTGATTTGGTCATTCTATCAATAATAACTCAAATCGCCTTACAATCTCGGGAGGAACATGGTAGTTTCGTTACAAAATCTATGGAAATGTGATCCCATTTCAATTCAGGAATAGATAAGCTCTATAACAGTCCTCCTGGTTTCTTTCTTTCGGCTTTCACCTGTTGGCAATTCAGACATTTGGATACAAATTCAGCAATATCAGCTTTCATCTATTTCCACCAAAACTGTCTTTTCAAATCATTATACATATTTTTGCCATCATGACGAATATAAAATCGACTGCTATGCGCTTCTGACAATATCTGTCGTTTCAAATCCGAAACATCTGGCATAACAAGACGATTATTCACATAAAACACATTTTCACAACCTGATACTCGGATCAATGCCCTACTTTGACTATCAATATCGAGTTCTGAACGTTCTGATCAACTTTCTGAGCCGCTTTAATTCTCAAAATCAGCTCTGGTTCGACTTGAATAGTATATAGTCTCAACGGTTGTCAATCTGTCTCAAATATCAATCCAGAAAGACAGCAATCTTCTATCATATTTGAAACACCAAGCGTCGATAAAGATAAAGAATATACCTTTCGACTCAGTGCATGAGCTGCTGCATTAGATTTCCTCGGATTGTATTTGATTTCACAATCAAAATTTTTCAATAAATCAAGTCATCTTCGCTGCCTCATATTCAATTCTGATGGTTAAAATAGATATTTTAGACTCTTGTGATCAGAATAGATTTCAAACATCTCACCATATAGAAAATGTCGCCATATCTTCAGTTCAAATACGATGGCTGCCAATTCAAGATTATGAATTGGGTAGCGAGACTCATGTGGCTTCAGTTGTCTTGCGGTATAAGCAATAACATATTCTCGCTGCATCAAAACACAACCCAATCCTCTGTGAGAAGCATTGCAATAAACAACTGAATTACAAGTACTTGACAAGATAGTCGATATCGGAGCACTGATCAGTCTCTCAACTCAAGAAAACTGGACTCACAGTCTTCTGACAAAACAATGGAGCATTTTTCCTAATTCAGTTGCATAGTAGGCTTAGCAATACTCGAGAAATCTGTAATAAATCGATGATAATATTCTTCTAAACCCATAAAACTGCGTATCTCTGATATAGATGTCGGTGTCGGCCAACTGATCACGGCTTCAACCTTACTGGGATCAAAAGAAATACCGTCTCCGGATATAATATGCCCCAGAAATACCACCTATCTCAACCAGAATTCACATTTCGACAGTTTAGCATATAATTTCTCAGCCCTCAAAATTCTCAACACAATTCTCAGATGTTCAGCATGATCAATTATATTCTTCGAATAAATCAGAATATCATCAATAAAAATAATCACGAAATCATCGAGATATTTCTGAAATATATCAATCCCATGAATACTGCTGGTGCATTTGTTAAACCGAATGGCATGACAATAAACTCATAATGTTCATACCTGGTTCTGAACGCTGTCTTCGAAATATCAGAATCTTTGACTCTCAGCTGATGATATTCAAATCTCAGATCGATCGTGGAATAAATAGAACAACCCTGCAACTGATCAAATAAATCATCGATACGAGGCAAAGGGTATTTATTCTTTACCGTAGCCTTGTTCAGTTGCCCGTAGTCAATACAAAGTCTCATTGACCCATTCTTCTTTCTGACAAACAACACTGGAGACCTCAATGAGAAACACTCGGTCTGATGTAACCCTTGGCCAGTAAATCATCCAACTGTTCTTTCATTTCTTTCAATTCAATCGGTGCCATTCTGTACGGAGCTCTAGAAATCGGAACTGTACCTGGTACCAATTCAAAGCTGAAGTCTATCTATCGAATCAGAGGCAAACCCGGAATCTCATCTGGGGAGACATCAGCAAACTCACAGACCACTGGCAAATCAGCCAATGATGAACTCGATTTCAGTAAATCAACTCAATACATAGGGAACCTCTCCGCTCCTCTCTGTAATAATTGAGTCATAGACATAGCAGATATCAATGAAATTCTCGATCCAGAACCCTTACCGTAAAATCTCCATTCTTCAGCCATCTCAGGTCTGAATTTCATAATCTTATGGAAACAATCAACGGTCGCTCTGTACTTGGTCAGCATATCAATACCGATAACACAATCAAAATCAGACAATCCAAGTACAATGCAGTCTAACTCAATCTCATGCCCGTCATACTGCAGCATACAATGTTTCACAAAATTCACTGATATCAAACATTTCCCCAAAGGAGAAGAGACAGATACTACAGCAGATAAAAACTCAACAGACAATGCATGAATTAATGCAAATTGCTCAGATATAAATTTATGAGCAGAACCTGTATCTATCAATACATAAGCAGGATAATCACACAATAACAGTTACCTGCAACCACGTCATCTGGTGCTTCCTGAACCTGTTCTTTAGTCAAAACAGATACTCCGACCTGCTGTCTCGGAGGCTGGCTAATAGTCTGGCTTCCTTCTGGCCCCGTCTGTGACTGAGCATTAGTCGATGGTGGCTGGAAAGAGTGAACAACTGGTGATCGTCTACCCATCTGTATCATTGATCCAGATAATTCTGCTCTCTGAGATCTTCGGGAACCTCTCTGTGGACATACTCTCGCAAAATGTCCCGGCTGTTTGCAGATACGGCAACTACCATATACTCCGTAGCATTGCTCGGTCGGATGTCTCCTTCCACATGTGCTACAATAAACCCCGGTATAACTCTGGCTCTGTCGTGAACCACTTGAGCTGGATGAACCACTACCAAACTTCTTAAATTGTCTTCTTCTGGCTTTCAAATGATCTTTCTTCTTCCCAGTGCTACTATCACCGCTCTCAAAATCACCAGATATCTCAGTGCCCTTTAGAGTCGACTGTTCAAACAAATGAGAGCTCTTCGGTAGTGTTTCCCTCGGTGTTACGGTATCATCCATCGGATTATTCGCGGTACTTTCCTGTTCTGGGATTCTTCAAGGAGGTATATCTGATTACCAAAAGGATTAGTAACTAAATACAACAAACCTGTTTCAGTCCTCCTCTGATTATCTTACTGCTGATCAGGAATCGGTTCTGATTCATTCTCAATAACACATGTTTCCAATCAAATCAGATAATCATGTAAACATGTATTATAGCAGTAAATCATGCTAACAATCAAAATCAAGGAAAGAAAACTCATTCTACCCCGCTCACTATCTTCTATCTCAGGCTAAGGTAACCTATTGCTCTGATACCACCTGCTGTGGGGACCCGAACGCTAATCCATTTCTTAATCGTTCTTGGGAATAATTTAACACATTAAGATAAAAAGGGTCTAATTTTTTTTTTAAAATATAAGTGCGGAAACGTAATGTAATCAATCTGATATACATATCAAAAGTAAAAATACATGTCTTGTACTAAATACAGTCCTGTCAAACTAGGGTTCAACTACTATATGTCAAGTGCTGAAGCCTATCTACTTCTGATCCGGATCTCCACGCTAACTTGTCCTCTCTCGACCTCATCTTGATCCTGATCATGTCCCACATGTTGTCATGCACACATACAAACACAACAACAGCCGGATAACTCCGGTGAGAAATATATTCCCAGTATAAATCATGTATACATGCAATTATATAACAGATATAAAAGTATGAAACAATTATCAATAACATGTATCAATCTGAAAGACATGAATCTATATAAAACTGTAAATCAAACTCTGACTCATACTCTCTGACTCGACTTGTTCCTAATCTAGGGATCCCGATCTGAATAAGAACGTAACAATCTCCCACCTACTCTCCCGATCGTGGTGGCGGTACGTTCTTATTTACGGACTTCGGTCCTGTCCATATCAAATCTCGACAATAGAAGTTACTCCACTCCTAGGCAACATCGATATGACCAAACGTCCGGTGTCTTGGCATATCCGCCACAGACTTGGCCTCTCCGCCAATTGGCATCTCCGCCAATTGGCATCTCCGCCAAATATCAGGCACATCAGCCCAAGGACTAGGCATATCCGCCCAAGACTCCTCACATAACATATGCTTAACTATAAATCAATAGAATAAGCATATCAATCTCAAACATTGCAACATATCGAGGCAATGACAATTCAGTATGTGATTTTGGGAAACTCAAGTTAAATCATACTCGAGTTGTGCAATCCCGGATCAACATTGATTTATACCTTTCTCTTCTCGGTTTGACGAAGTCGAAGTCTCGAATTCAGATTTGTCCATACTCAATCTGGTAATAACAATATCGAGGAGTACAATATCAGTATACCACTCAACTCAATACTAAATATAATCAGAACTCAGTCAAATTCTGTTTCAACGGCATAACTGCATAATCTCAGTATACCCAGCGATACAATATCAATCAGATATCAATCCCAACATCTCAAAATCGATAGCAATACAAATCTGATATCAAATTTCAATCAAATCAATTATGATAATTCATAACAATTCTGTACGGTATCCGTTCTTCAATTCGGTTTTGATTATTCGATGTTTACTATGTCAAGAACACCATATATCAATCATATCTAATTCTGGCAATATCATAATTTCATATCATATCAGAACGTAATAAAACTTACGTCCAGTTGTAGTTCTCGTCGATAGGAACACGGTATCAAAGTTGGATTGGAATTCTGACGGTTGGATTGTATAAAATTGCAATAATAGTCTTCGAAGAAACTTGCAATATTCCCCTAAGTCTCGTTCCTTTTTCTGGTTTCTTTCAGAGCACTTGAATACAATTATATATATGTCTTGCATGAGAAGGCTAGGTGGCTTATCCTTTGTTCAACACGTCTCGCGCATATGCGCGACCCTCCTCGGTGCATATGCGCGAGACCTACTGGTCTCGGCACTTTCCTTCTCGGCAGCTCGCGCATATGCACGCCCTCGCTCAGCGCATATGCGCGAGGCTCTTCACAATTCTCTGCCATCCTTGCGCATATGCGCCGGTCCATGTCGCGCATATGCGCGAGGTTCTCTGCCTACCTCGCACATAATTTCGTTCTCCTTTCCGGCTTTCCCGCTCTGATCCGTTCAATCTATAATCACCTCAATTATCAACAAATTATTTCCGATTATAATAAAAAAATTCTCGGGCATTACACACCTAATATCAAAGCACATAGTCTAACATTTATTCATTTGCTATTTTTCTTACACATCTAAATTACAAACTTCTTCGTGGAAAAAAACAGTCTGCTGCACCAAATTGAAAAGAACCAAGTCGAATGTTGACTACTGCAAATATTAGCTAACAAATATCTTTGAAAGCGAAAAAAAAAGGGAGCCACACTTCAGTGTCGACTAATGATATGTCTACATATAAAAAAATGTTTAAACACATAAATTAAATAAAACAAAAAAAAACCTATCGAAATACTATTTTATTTCACGCACAATGGCCGTGTAGCTTCTCGGTATAACTCTACTTCTGTTTCTCCGACCCACAGTCTGCCACAACATCATCGCATAGAACTAGAACTACCACTGTCTACATATATGATACCCCGGGATGTCTCGGGTCGTGGATGAGTCCCGGGACGTCCCGGGCCAGGGCGCCTGTCTATGGAGGGTGCCCGGGTCAGAGGGATGGAATGCTCTCGGGCCAAGAAAGCGACAAGATGGATTAACACCCGAGTCATAAAACTACCCGGGACGAGGAAAGTACGACTTGAATAATTCAGGGAATGGGAAGTCATTCAGTAGGCCGGGCCATAGGAGCACCCGAAACATAATTTCCCCGGGACGTATGCCCGGGCACTCATAAGAAATCCCGAGAAGTATTTTACCCAGGCCACCTCGATATGAGTGGATCATTTAATGGCGCTGACTTGATAGAGTATTGATAAGTGCAATTTATTGCACTTTTATTACTTGTTTTTAAATTGGAATTATGTAATTCTTGAGCAGGTTTTATGTGATTTGTTGTTGTTTTTGTTGTTATAGTTTTGAAGCTAAGAATGAGAGTGTGGAGTATTAAAGTGTTGAATTGGAAAAAGTGCAAAAGATAAAAAAGTTACAGCAGAAACAGTGCACTCGCACTCAAAAATACAGTGCACCTGCACTCTCACAATGCACCCGCACTCAAAAATGCACCGCACCCGCACTCTCACACCAGAAGAATGAGCGCACCCGCGGTCTGTTCTTCACCGCACCTGCGGTCTTCGAAAAAATAGAATCCGGAAAATCTGTAACTTTGTGTGCTGCGTGTGGAAGTCTGAGAATTTGGTGTTCTACGACTTCTAGCTTGTCTGGACTATAAAAAGACATCATTTTCTTACCATCTAGGGTATTGGGGAGCCAAGGAAAGAGTGAAGGAGGCTACTACTAGATTGAAGATCAAATTCATCAAGTTTGGAAGAAATCTTTTGTACAACTCGGGGAACGGAATCAGCTCTTCAAACTCTTGTTCTAAGTTCTTCTTTCCTTTGTTTTTCATTTGTTATTTCTTATTTTAAAACCATGTTTTGTTGTTTTGATTGTGTTATTATGAACTAAGTTTTAATTCTAGAGGAATGATGGAACAAAACTAGAAACCATGTGTTAGAAGTTATAAATTAAGTTATTTAAGTTCTTCATATTGTTCATTTGTATTGTTCTAATCTTAATGCTTTCAATTTATTGGACATATTTTGAATGATTTATATGTTTACAATTTATCACTTGGAAGAGGAAATTATAAACAAGAAAAAGATCAAATACATCAATGGTATTTATAGAGTTCGGAAGGCCTATAATGCTATCGAAGCTTATAGAGAATCTAGTGCTTGTTGTGTTATTTAATTGTAAATTGTTGATGGGAATGTCACAATTCATTTTTAGATAACAAATATCTACTTATTACTTGAAAGAGGGAGTAGATAATAATAGGATTTTTTGCTAATGAATAAAAAGGATTTTTATATCAAAACTAATAAGAATTACACATGGTGGATAGTTGCGTGAAATCAGACCTCTAGATCTTTTATCTCATTGTTATTTGCTAAAATTATTTGCTAAAATTTGGTGTTATATATATCTATATTTATTTATTTTTAAATCCATTTTCAATTTAGTCATTCATAAAATCAAATCCTTAAATTGATTTTTCTAAATAAAGTCAAGACTATTTTAATCACAAGCATTAATATACGTTTGTATACACACTCCTCGTGGGATCGACACTTGTACTCAATAATATATTTTACTATAACTTGATGTCGTGCACTTGCGAGCAATTAAGAAAACACGCAACAAGTTTTTGGCGCCGTTGCCGGGGAGTGTTTATTTTAAATTTATATTAGTATTGTTACCAATTAGTCTTGATTTTAATTTAGAGTTGTTTTTATTGTATTACATTAAACATTGATTTGTTTCTTATCCTTGTTTGACAGTGCATGCGAAGATCGCAAAATCTTGACTTGCTTATCTTTGATCCTGAGATCGAAAGAACCGCAAGAAGATTAAGAAAGGCAAGAAGAGAAGAGATTCAAGCAATGTCTAACAACAGAGATAATGAAAATCCACCCCCTGCAATACCCATCATAGATCATTTTAGGCCGGTATTAAATACTCATTATTCAGGAATAGCACGAGGGACTATTAATGCAAACAACTTTGAACTCAAGCCTGCATTAATAAACATGGTTCAACAGAATCAGTTTGGAGGAGCAGTTACCGCAGATCCTCATCTACATCTCAGAACATTCCTTGAAATCACTGTGACACGGTAAAAATAAATGGTGTTTCTGATGATATAATTCTATTGCGCTTGTTTTCTTCTTCTCTTAGGGACCAAGCAAGAGGATGGCTCCAATCGCTTCCTTTGGGGAGTATCACTACATGGCAGGAGTTAGCAACCATGTTCCTTGCTAAATATTTTCCACCTGCGAAGTCTGCACAGTTGAAAATTGAGATAAGTACTTTTAGGCAGACTGACTTTGAGCAATTATATGAGGCATGAGAACGGTATAAGGAGTTGTTGAGGAGGTGTCCAAACCATGGTTTTGAAGATTGGGTATAGATTAAATTGTTTTACAATGGTTTGAATGGACAAACAAGAGGCACTGTGGATGCAGCAGCTGGTGGCACGATATTTGCCAAATCACCTGATCAAGCATATGATTTGCTTGAACAGATGACCATTAACAGTTATCAGTGGCCGTCTGAGAGGTCAGGAGTAAAGAAACCAGCTGGAATTTATGCCGTAGATCCTATTACATCACTCACCGCTCAAGTTTCAGCTTTAACAACTCAAATTGCAGCTATGAATAAGGCTAGTACAGCAGAGGTTGAAAATGCATCGGTTGTTATTGAAGAACCACATATTCCTGATGAGACTCATTATATCAACAATAGGAATTTTGGTGGCTACGGAGGATATCGAGGTAACCCTCCCCTAATACTTATCATCTTGGTTTGAGAAATGATGAAAATTTTTCATATGCTAATAATAAGAATGTGTTGAATCCTCCATCGGGGTTAAATACATCAAATGGGGAAGGGAAACCATCATTTGAGGATTTGGTTGGAACATTTGTTGCTGAATCTGGCAGGAGAATGGCTAGGACTGAGTCTAGACTTGACAACCTTGAGACACACATGGCGAATATTGGTGCTTCTTTGAAAATCCTGGAGTCGCAAGTTGGGCAAATAACAAAGCAACTCACGTCTCAATCATCAGGTGCATTACCAAGAACTGCAGATCCAAATATGAAAGAATTGAATGCGGTTTTCATACAACATGAGGGGGTTGAAATAATAGAAGTAGAAGAGAAAAAAATGGATCATAAACCCAGGTGGGAAGATATGCCGACTCCAAGCAAAGGAAATCGAGGTAAGAAAAGTAAGAGTTATGATATTGGTCAATGCATTGATATTTCTTTACTTCCCTATCCCCAAAGATTTTTACAATTGAAAGCTGAGTTTCAAAAGAAAAAAGGTCTGGAAGATCTCAAGAACCTACACTCTAACATTCAGTCTGTAGAACAGAAAGAGGTGGCTTTTACTGGAGGAGATGATAAGGGGAGGCAAGGAGATCTTCTTCGGAAGCTGCAAGACCCCGGGGAATTCGTTGTACCGAGTGAAATAGGGAGTCAGTTAGTGGAAAAAGCTATATGTGACTCAGGAGCGGGCGTAAATATAATGCCAAGTTCTCTCTACGAGAAACTTGGATTGAGCATGATGAAGCCCACAGAACTAAGTTTACAAATGGCAGATAAATCAATCAGGACACCATTGGGCATTGTGGAAGATGTTGAACTTAAGATTGATAAATTGAGACTTCCAGCAGATTTCGTGGTGCTTGACATGGAGAACAGTCAGAATGTTCGTATTATTCTAGGACGACCTTTCTTGGCTACTGCTGGCGCCGTCATTGACTTGAAGCAAGAAAAATTAACCATGGAGGTTGAAGGTCAGATGGTGGAAATCAAGGCATTAAAGGGATCACATGACCCGCCATGAACAAGATTGGTATAGTCATGCTGACGACGTTAAACCAAGCGCTTTTTGGGAGGCAACCCAAATTTTTGGTTTTTTATTGCATTTCGTTTTTGGTTTTGCTGTTACTCTTGTATTCTTATTTTAGGTTTTGTATTTTTGGTATAATGTGTTCTTGTATTTCCCCCAAATCTTATGAATCCCAATTGTGTTTTTCAGGATAAAAATTGGAGGAGAAAACAATTTCTAAGACTGCATCCGCGCTGCAAATGTATTGCTCCTGCAGTAGTTTAAAAACAGAAAATTAAAAATTCCAGTAGCCATACCGCACCCGCGGTAGTTTATGGAGCGCACCTGCAATATTTTTCCTGAACCTTTATCGCACCCGCGGTAGAATATTTACCACACTCACAGTAACTGAAGGTCGAACATTCAAAAATTTCCAGTAGCTACACCGCACCCGCGGTATGTTCTAGACCGCACCTGCGGTTGATGATTTTAAAAACAGAAAGGGGCAGAAATTAAGCATCAACGAAGAACAGTTCTCAAAAATTCTCATTCAATTCGAAATACTATCCGTCGGAGTACCACCCACCACAAGAAGGCGCAAATGATGAGGATGGCAATGACCACTGACGGTCGTTGCCCGAGGTATGTGTATTCCCCTAATTTTCATGATCATTTACATCGAGGACGATGCACAAATTTAAGTTTGGGGGAGATGTATTTGTTATTATTTTATTTTGTGTGTTATTTTATTTTGTGTGTTGTTCATTTTATTTAGTTTTATTTGAGTATTTTATTTATTCTTGTGAGTTATTTTGTAATGCCCTAGATTGTATGTGGATAAAATGAAAAGATGAAGTGTTGCTTAAAGAAAGGGACCACACCCGCGCCTAGAGAAGCACCGCACCCGCGGTGCATGGACAGAAAGGTAGCCATTTTTACAGTAGGGTCACCGCACCCGCGGTCCAAGAAAGAGTGCACCCGCGGTTGATGGACAGAGAGTTGGAAAGTATTTACAGAAATGACACCGCACCCGCGGTTTTATATGTAGCGCACCCGCGGTCGTCGATTTTGGAAAGTGGATGGACCGCCAAAGCTTGAGCGCACCTGCGGTTCCTGAACTACCGCACCCGCGGTCATGCGTGTTACTTGAAAAATATGACACTTGCCCCTCAACATGCAAGATATATATATGAATTGTCATTCATTCTTCCTCATTTTCAGCAGATGGAACGAGAGAGAGAGACTTCAAGAATTCCTTCATGCTCTATTTCTTTTGGAAATTGATTGTATAAGATATCTTCATCAGAATTTTAATTAGAGTTCAGATTTGTGATCTTCTCAACCGAGGCTACAAGAAGAGGTAAATATTGTTCAATTCCAACATGATTTAGATTTTATGTGTTGGAGAAATTATGATATGGTTACTATTAGAGATTCTTGAGATTATAGATGTCGTATATTCGCAACCGGATCGAAGAAATAGTACCGTATGCATTTGTTATGAATTTCAGCATATCTTGATTGAGAATATGCAGATTTTGAGAGTATGATGTATATATGATGATGATTATGAATTGAGACCTATGAATTGGTGATACATGTTGAGAGTTGGATTGACCGGTATCGAGAAATTACGTCGTTATGCCGTTAAATTGTACCGAGATCAAGTATTGAATTGGATATGTGTTGATTGAGATTAGAGATTGACAGAATATGTATCAACATTTTCATTTCAGATTTGATATTGACAGATTCGTCTTCGAGACTTCGACTACGACAGATTGTACGACGAAAGGTATAATTCATGTTTTGTTTGGGGAAGACACAACTCAAATGAGATTCAATTTGAGTTTCCCAACCAAATCACATACTAGAATTGTTGTTCATCTTTTGATATGAATTTGATTTGTTTATAGATCTATTCAAATCTCTTGATAGGATGCTGTCTTGTTTATAAATTTATATTCAAGCCTTTGAGATAGGAGAGTCATTGGCAGACTTGCCAAACTAGATGTTCGGTGGTATCGACGCTTCGGACCAGATTCAATCCGATTGTAGACATTCGATACAGATATGACCGAAGTCTAGGAATAAGACGTACAGTCACCCCGATTGGGAGGGTAGGTGACAACCATTGACGTCTTATTCACACCGGGATCCCTAGAGTAGAGTCGATTCGAGTCAAGACATGATTTGATTTGAATTGCATGTTTAGATAGATCGGTTTCATAGACTATGGAGCCATGGTTATTGCTTTCATGCATGATTTATGATTTCGTATCAGCATGTATACATGTTTTATACTGAGATTTGTTCTCACCGGAGTTTCTGGCTGTTGTTATGTCTGTATGTATGCATAACAACAGGCGGGGCAGGATCTGGGTCACGTCAGAGATGAGATCAAGATAGCGTGGTGACTACGGGCGCAGAAGATCAATAGTGATGTTGTACTAGATTTGTACTACTTGTAGTTTATGGTTTGTATTAAACACTAGTGATGTGTTTGTAGTAGAACATGACATGTATATTATATGTGTTGTAATTAAATAAAAAAAGATATTATGCTTAGTATTTACATTTGAATTAATGTTAAAAAGCGAAAATTTGACCCATATTTTGAATAAAGATCCAATTAATCCCGAAAAGAATGGAGTTAGAGCCCGGGTCCCCACAACAGGTGGTATCAGAGCAGTAGGTTCTGTAGACTGAGATAGAATAGAATGAGCGAGGTAGATCGAGTCTTCTTCCTTGCTTTTGATGTGCTAGCATGATTTAATGCTTTCCCTATTATATGTTGTATTGTATATGAGTTGATTTACAGCATATACTTGGAAAGACTGAATCAGAACCGATTCTGGATCAGAGGTATATGATCAGAGGAGGGCTGAGACAGATTGTATAGATTGTATCCTAATCTGTTTGATAATCAGATATGCCGCCTAGAAGGATACCGAAACCAGCTGCAAGACAAGTGCCAGAACAGGGGAGTACGTTAGGTACCCAGATGGACGTAACCGCTACCCCGATGGAGACTTTGTTGAAGAGATTTCAATCATTCCATCCACCTACCTTGAAGGGCATAGAAAATGCAGTGGATTGTGAAAGCTGGTTGGATGATATAGAGATGTTATTTGAATCACTTGCTTATACAGATGAACGTAGGGTGAAGCTGATTGGGCATCAATTGCAAGAAGTGGCCAAGAGTTTGTGGCTAACGGCGAAACGAGCCTTAGAACATCGAGGTATTGATATTAATTGGAAAGTCTTTAAAGATGAATTTTATCAACATTTCTTTCCAGTGTCGTATCGAAAAGACAAAGGGGCCGAATTTGCCAACTTGAGACAGGGGCAATGGAACATAGAGGAGTATGTTGCCAAATTCTCGTCCTTGCTTCAATTTGCACCTCATGTAGCGGGGAAAGATGAGGTAGTTGCCGATCAATTCATAAATGGTTTGAATCCGGATATCTTTACTTTAGTGAACACGGGACGACCCAACACTTTTTCTGAGGCGCTGAATCGAGCGAAGGGAGCAGAGGCTGGCTTGATTAGGCAGCGAGGAGCTTCCTATAGTGTTCAGGGTCAGAGACCGCCACCGTTCGCCACACAGTTTCCACCACCTCCTCCTCGATTTGATAGTGGAAGCAGTAGTAGTGGAAAGAAAGATTCTTTAAAAGCCAAGGGTAAGCAGTTTAAGAGAGCAGGAAGCAGTTCGTCGAGCTCCAGTGGGTCAAGACAGAGAGGTCCTGGCCAGAGTACAGATGTGACAGGTGTATATTGTATTACTTGTGGAGGCCGACATGCCACAGAGCAGTGTCAGGGAGTGATGGGCAGATGTAACATATGTAAGCAACAGGGACATTTTGCCAGAGTCTGTCCCCAGAGAGGTGCACAGAGATTTCAGAGTGCAGGGTCATCAGCATCAGTGACTCAGCCTGAGAGGCAAGCTTCGTCTGTCCATTCCTTCCAGCCCACGCCTACACAGTCCCAGCCTAGAGCCAGAGGTGGCCAGACAGTGAACCAACCTCCCAGACAACAAGCTCAGGTGTTTGCTTTGACGGAAGAGCAAGCCCAAGATGCACCAGACGATGTGATTGCAGGTAACTGTTTTCTTTGCGGTTATCCTGCATATGTATTGATAGATACAGGTACATCACATACATTCATATCAGAACATTTCGCATTGACACATGCATTGCCTGTAGAGTCATTGTCTACTGTAGTGTCTATTCCTTCTCCGTTGGGAAGTGGGCTGATATCTGTGACTTCAGTTAGACATTGCTTACTACAGTTTGAAGGGCATGAGATTGATTTAGAATGTGTTGTACTTGGTTTATCTGATTTTGATTATATTGTCGGGATTGACATGTTAACTAAGTACAAAGCCACCGTAGACTGTTTTCACAAGATTGTCAGATTCAGACCTGAAATGACAGAGGAGTGGAAATTCTATGGTAAGGGTTCCAGATCTCGGATTCCCTTAGTATCTGCTCTGGCTATGAGTAGATTGTTGCCGCAAGGAGCAGAAGGGTTCCTTATTTATTCAGTAGATTTACTGAAATCGAGCCCGACATTGGCAGATTTGCCAGTAGTACGGGAGTTTGCAGATGTATTTCCTGACGAGATTCCAGGGTTACCTCCAGCCCGAGAGGTAGATTTTAGCATTGATCTTATTCCAGGTACCGTTCCTATTTCGAGAGTTCCATATAGGATGGCGCCAATAGAATTGAAAGAATTGAAAGCACAATTAGAAGATCTTCTAGCCAAGGGATATATCAGACCTAGTGTATCTCCTTGGGGTGCTCCAGTGCTATTTGTGCTAAAGAAAGACGGTTCTATGAGATTGTGTATATATTACAGGCAACTGAACAAGGCAACGATAAAGAACAAATATCCTTTGCCTCATATCGACGCTTATTTGATCAGTTGCAGGGATCATCTATCTATTCCAAGATCGATCTGAGATCTGGATATCACCAGCTGCGAGTACGAGATATTGATATACCAAAGACAGCATTCCGAACCAGGTATGGACATTACGAATTTATTGTCATGCCTTTTGGTTTAACGAATGCTCCAGCGGTGTTCATGGGGTTGATGAACCGTGTCTTTCAGAGATATTTAGATGAATTTGTGATTGTTTTTATTGTTGATATTTTGGTGTACTCTAAGAATCTGAATGAGCATGCCAATCATTTGAGAATTGTGTTGCAAACATTGAGAAATGAAAGATTATATGCGAAACTGTCAAAGTGTGAGTTTTGGCTGAGACAGGTTGTCTTCTTGGGTCATATCATATCTGGAGATGGTATTTCTGTGGATCCGTGTAAAGTGGAAGCTGTGATCAGTTGGCCGAGACCGACTTCGGTGCCTGAGATATGCAGTTTCATGGGGCTAGCAGGGTACTATAGACGATTCATCAAAGATTTCTCCAGTATTGCGAAGCCGATTACCCAGTTGACACAAAAAAATGCGCCGTTTGTGTGGTCTGAGGATTGTGAGTCTAGCTTCTTAGAATTGAAGAAGAGGCTGACCAGTGCACCTGTCTTGATGATTCCTTCAGGTACTGGCGATTTCGTTGTATTTTGTGATGCATCTCATAGAGGGCTGGGATGTGTTCTTATGCAGCGGGGTCATGTGATCGCATATGCCTCTAGACAGCTGAAGCCACACGAGATTCGATACCCCATTCATGATCTTGAATTGGCGGCTATCGTATTTGCATTGAAGATCTGGCGTCACTATCTTTATGGTGAGAAATTTGAGATTTACTCTGACCATAAAAGCCTGAAGTATCTGTTTTCTCAGTCAGAGTTGAACATGAGGCAGCGTAGATGGCTTGATCTACTGAAAGATTTTGATTGCGAGATCAAGTACTATCCTGGAAAGTCAAATGTAGCAGCGGACGCCTTGAGTCGAAAGGTATGTTCCTTATCATTATCGACGATAGGTGTTTCAAATTTAGTTGAAGATTGTTGTTTGTCTGGTTTAGCATTTGACACAGATAGTAGACCATTAAGACTTGCCACGATTCAAGTTGAGCCAGATTTGATTATGAAAATCAAAGAAGCTGAAAGAACAGATCAGAATATACAGCAGTCAATTCAGATGGTCAGATCAGGACATCAGTCTGAATACCAGGTACGTGATTTTGTCCTGTATGTGAATAACCGTATTGTAGTACCAGATGTTTCAGAGTTGAAACAACAGATATTGTCAGCAGCGCACTGTAGTCGGTTCAGCATTCACCCTGGTGGCAGAAAGATGTATAACGACTTGAAGACACAGTTCTGGTGGAAACAGATGAAATCAGATATTGCCGAATATGTGTCTAAGTGCTTAAATTGCCAACAGGTGAAGGCCGAAAGAAAGAAGCCCGGAGGTTTACTTCAGAGTTTATCTATTCCTTAGTGGAAATGGGATCACATTTCCATGGATTTCGTGACGAAGTTACCTCGATCATCCCGAGGCTGTGACGCGATTTGGGTCATTATTGACAGATTGACCAAATCGGCTTTTTTTATTCCATACAGAATGACATACAGACACGATCAGATGGCCGAGACCTATATCAGAGAAGTAGTCAGATTGCATGGTGTGCCGAAGTTTATCGTATCAGATCGTGATCCACGATTCACTTCACACTTTTGGCACAGTGTGCAGCAGGCCTTAGGTACGACATTAACCTGAGTACTGCTTATCATCCTCAGACCGACGAACAGTCAGAGCGGACTATCCAGACTTGAGAGGACATGTTGAGAGCTGTAGTGCTAGATTTCGGCACTAGTTGGCAAGATTCACTACCGTTGTGTGAATTCTCGTACAATAACAGCTATCAAACGAGCATAGAGATGGCACCGTTTGAAGCTTTGTATGGCAAGAAATGCAGATCTCCTCTATATTGGGATGATATATCTGAAGTACCAGAACTCGGGCCTGATATGATTCGGGAAATGACTGAGAAGGTGAAGATCATTCAGAAGCGAATGAAGACGGCACAGGATAGGCAAGCCAAATATGCCAATATCAGACGTAGACCGCTAGTATTTGTGAAACGTCTGCTATTCGCTTTCTTAAAAAGTACTAGAAATTATTTTTTTTAAACCTCCCTTAGCATCGGTCGAATCACCAAAAATTACATAAAATATTTTTGACATCATTTTAAAATAAATCAACCATCTAACATTTGAAAAGTATAGCCCATACTATAACCTCTCAAAAGCCACTCACAAATAAAACGTCGAAAAAATATCTTTAACATAACTCAAAATCATAAATCATAACTAGTGCGGAAAACTAGCGTTGGTCCTCGGGTTATGTGCACCTTCAGTCCAGTCAGATCAACCATCAAAATCTCCATTATCATATTCATAATCAATACCACCTGCATCAATCACACCTAGTGAGTCTAAAGACTCAACACGTCATATTCTTGATAACGAATAATACGTAATACAGTTAACATATAACAGTGAAAAATACTTGTACTTAAAATATCATTTTCATGAAGATGCATAAACATAAACATTTTCGTAAACATTTTCATGATGCATAAAAACATTTTCATAAAAACGTTTTCATATAAACATAAACATATCACATAAACATATTCATATTAATATCCATATTCATATTCATGTTCATGTTCGTGTTTGTTGAATTCAGATCGTGATTGTGACTCGTATTTTTAAACGTATTGGGCGATGGATCCATCTACATGTAACCACAGTACTGGGTGGCGGGGGACACCAGCAACACTCTCACCGGTCAACTGGGCCCTGGCCTACGTATTAACATATCATGGCATTGGAAATACGATCGTCGGGGCTCCCTCTGGGGCCTTTTCCCGTAAATGGGCTCCCTCTGAGGCCTTCTCCCCTCACGACATCTCCAATCATATTCATCATATTCGTATTTGTATCAACGGAAACACAATCGTCGGGCTCCCACTGGGACCATAACCCTCACGATATTTCCAACATATTGTAGTAGTCACAATCCCTTCACGTCCTTCAACATGTTATCATCACTTAATAAAAACATGCATATAATATCATTTTTATTTTGAAACCAAGCATGCAACATGTCTTTTAAATGTCCATATTTAAATCATAAAAATCATAGACATTTAAAAATCATCACTTAACACATTAAAAATCATAAACATCCATGAACATTTTTGAAATAAACATTTTTACATCATAAATGTTTAAAATAAACATTTAAATCATAAACATTTAAAATAAACGTTTTCGCATATTATCATAAATCAATAAACATATCCACTTAAAAATCCATAAACATTTAGAATTGACATATTAACGTATAAACATCCATAATCATTGAAAATAATCATATTAGCATATAAAATATCATTTAGGACACTGCCATGACGTTTACTAATTTTTAGGTGTAAAATGACCGTTTTACCCCTGGACGTAAAATTTCACATTTTTGATTTTTTCTTAATTCCATTGACTCTAACATGTCCCAAATAATTATTTAAGCTCACATGAATTTTCTCATATTTTTATTTAGCTTAAATCAAGTACTTTTAATTTATTCTTTAAATATGACGTATTAATGTGTTTTAATCCCGAATTAAACCAAACCTTAATATAAAATTTCCAAATTAAAAACTTAGATTTATAATAATTATTTAAGCTTAAATCTAATTTTTCATAATTTTATTAAGCATAAAACTAGGCGCTTCAATTAACTCGTTAATTAGCGTTTCGTGCGGCGATTAAATTTCGAATAAATCCAAAACTCGTTATTTTGATCCCAAATTTTAAACATAGTATTCTTAAGATTTATTCTACCCTTCCAAGTCATGAGCCACCCACGTGGACCCTTGGATCTATTTTTAGCCTTATAATTTTCGTTTTTGACACTAAATCAAACCACCCGAGCCAACTCCTAATTTACTCGAGCCACGCCCGAGCCACCTTGAGCCAAAACCTAGCCAACCCACCTAGGGACCCTACTAAGCAAGCCCAGCCCGTAAAATCAGCCCTGGCCCACTCAAAAAAACCCACTGAAGCTTGCACCAGATTGCATGTGTGTGTGCGTGTGAAGAGTCCTTTTTATCTATGGACTCCTAGCTGCATGGGGCTCTACCAGACCCTACCCAACGACTACACCAGCCCCTTATTGACTCCTGACTAGTCCCTGAACCGAGCCACCCCCAGCCCGAACCCCTGAACCAAGCAGCAAGGCGCTGCCCTTGGACAGCACCTGCGCGTCACCTTTGTTCTTCCACGGTTCTAACTTTCCCTCGAGCCAGCAGCGACCCATGCCTCTCCAGACCTTGCCCTAACCCTGGACCATCTCCCTGGGACCCTGACAGACAACCTAGCCCAGCCCAAACCGAGCCACAGCCCCTGGAACTCCTGAACCATACCTGCGCATGCCTTGGGGGAGAGTCCCACTTCCCATGGACTCTTCCCCAGCCCAAGGCTCGAGCCCCCAGCCCTCATAGGACCCTTCCTAGGACCTAACCATGACCCCTAGGACCCAACCACCAAGCTTGGTCGAGCCACTTGCCCACATGCAAAGAAACGAGTGCTTTGAACCACACATACACACAATCCCTTCCAAAAACTCACGGTTCCTAGCTTGGTTTTCTTTATTATTTTACAGCGTGTGTGGTGTGTATTTAGGGCCTTATAACTTGTGTAAAACCATCCTTTATCAACCCCTAATCATGGCAGCCCCTTAACAACCCAATATACATGTTTTTGAGTCATAAATCATGCTTTAAAAATCACATAGGCTAGAAAAACGAAAATATATAAAGGTGTTCCTTGTTTTTCATGCAAAATAATTATAAATAATTACTATGGTGTGATAGATGAGAAAAAAGAGAATATGGCGTGCCTTTGCGTATTTTACGCACGAATTCTCGTTGACGAATCGAAGAACGACGGCGAGACTTTGGCTACAAGTTTTCCTCAAGGCTTCCTCGATTTTTCTCCTCTAAATTTGTGGGTGTGTGCACGTGTATTTGCTGCTGGTGGGGAAGAGTTTTAAAACTCTAGGGGTGTGGGGCGTGTAGAATAGGTTATGGGGTAGGATTTAGTACTTCAAATACTTAAATTAACTCTTCAAACAAGCTTAGGCCCATGAAAAGATAATTAGGCCCATTAGTCTTAATTAGGACTTAATTAAAATAATAAAAATAATTTTGGTACAATAAGTTTGTGAATTTATTAGCCGGGTTGCGAAAACATTCGCATTTTCGTTGAAAGACCAACACCGATAAAATTTACGTCCCGGCGTATAAAATCACCTCAAAACCCCTTAATTTCAAAAATAATAAAAAGCATCACCCATATTTTTAAATAATTAAAAACAACTATTTAATAAAAATCATTTTCTATTTTTCAGCCATCGGTCTCCGTTCCTCGATCGCAACTCGAATAACCTTTAAAAATATATTTTAATGCAACCATGTAGAAAAATATATTTTAAACATGTAAATATGTACAACATAATTAATTAATGCAATTAAAACATTTAATTAAAATACAGGAGAATTTAATAATTGCATGCATGTGGTTTTCGTGGACTTTTAAATTTTCGGGGAGTTACAGAACCGTTCTACTGATTTACAAAGACTGAGTTTTTCTTACTCATTTTATTTATATATCACATTCAATAAAAGCAGTAGATAAACAAAACATGTCAAAATGAGATTTTTCATTCATAAAATCAGAAGCATTACAGAGAGTTTATCTACTACATTTGTTAATATCAGCAGCTTGAAGTACTTTTTTGTGCAAAGTACTTCAGCAGAAACCTATCTAAGGACTGCTGGGAACCCCTCTCTTGGCATGATCATGGTTTGTGAAAAGGGATTATCCCGCAGCTTAGCCCTAATAAAAACGGACAATCTAACTGATTGTTCGTATTATAATCTAAGGATTTTCTTCTCAGCCCTCATATCTTGAAAAAGGATGTCTTCAAACATCTTCTTACGAGACGCTGGAAGTTGCTTCTGGAAATCCTCTGCTGATTCAGACTCTGGAGAAGACTCCGAGAGATCGCTTGAACTACTCATTTGTTTTGATTTGATGAAAAGATTGAATGATTTAGCTTGTGACTTTGCAGGTATTTATACAGAGTCTTGGGAAGTTGAAGAGACGGCGATTTGACTACACGAATACCAAGATTCATCTATCCGTTCCTCAGAAATCGTATCTTTGCATTTATTATTTGCATTGATTTAGGGGGAACAGTATCTTAGTCAGAGTAAGATTTTCGTGTTTTATTAGTAATAGATTTCTAGAATATTTGTCTTTTCGATAAAACAATGTGTCTACTGGTTTCATCAAAGTGCTGAAAATATTTCAGTACCATGCCATTTTCAGCAGACGTTATCATAAAACGAAAAATCTTCTACTGATTACTTTCAATAACCTTTTGGACAGCCCGCTCTTTTCAAAATATTTTAAAATGTTTAGTTTTGCTGACACACTCTACTTAACTTTTCAGTTACTCAACCGCAAACATATTGACACGTGTCCTTATTCACTGACGGCTGTACATTTTTGAATATTAACCGCCCCGTTCATCTCTTTTTACTTTTACGCTTCCAGTATTCTGATTTACGACTACTGCTTTCTCTTGTAATCATCTTCTCATCTTCTTTACTTACAGCAATGGCCGGAGCTTACACCTTGAATGCTTACCAAGTTAACTTTGCGTCTGTTCTTACTATCAAGGATGAACATCTTCTCAAGATGTTCCAAACTATCGAAAAATCAGGACTCAGGAAATTTTTGGAAGCACCTGCTGTGATTTACAAAACTGCCCTTCTGGATTTATACGCTAAGGCGAATGTAGAAGAAGGAAAAATTATGTATTCCGAAGGCGATGCATCCATCTCAATCGATGATGCTTTGCTTGGATCAACCTTCTTTCTCCCTTTTTCAGGGATCAATGAACTTTTTGATATTTTCAAAGAAGAAATGTCTACTGCTCTACTGCATTTCTCAGTTTCTGGAGAAGAACTATCTCCATCCTGTTTCAAGAAGCTGTTGAAGATGGAATTTCATGTGCTTGCTGATATTGTTGCAAAAGAACTGTTAGTCAAAGCCGGAACGTTCGATCGGCTAACCAAAGAAAAGGTTCAAGTAAAGGTTGCCTTAACTTCTGAATATAAAGTGGATCGGAGTCGCTTTCTTTTCAAAATAATGAAGGAAATGGTGGTCAGGGCGAGTTCTGGTTTCGCTGTGCAGATCAATCGAATGCTTAAGGATGCTGGTTTTGGTCTTACTTCTGAGTTGAACGCATCGTACGTCACAATGACAGATGCTGATAATCTGCTTGCATTAAGACCAAAGCCAACCGTGGCCGAGTTTATTGCTTTGAAAAAGGAAGTGGGAGATACTCAAGCTGAGACTCTAGCACCTCAAAAGAAAATCAAAAGAAAGAGAGTGGTTATCTCCACTGATTCTGATAAAACAGTTTCTGAGGAGTCTGCTGCTCCAATTCAACCATCTCTGCCACCTACTCCCAGCAAGAAGAAAGCTCGCACTCTTCTTCGAATCAAGAAGACAGCAGCAATCTCTGAATTGGACACTTTTCCACTGAGACAAGTGTTTCCAAAAGCTGTTTCTACTGCACCACCGACCATCTCGGTCTCTAAACCGATTGCTGTTTTTGCTACCACAACCTCTACTGCTTCAACTATCAGACCCGTGTCTGGGGTTGTTATTCGTGAATCAACTGCTGGGTCTTCTGCTTTTCGACCCATGATGATTGCCTCATCAACAGGAAAAGGCAAAGAAAAACTTCTTGAAGAACCACAATTTTCAGCTGTCAAATCGACTGTTTCTACTGACATTGCTCTTCATTTGGAAGAAATTGAAAATTCTGCAAATGAAGAAATGAGTTTCTTTGATGAATGGCACAAGGTTCGGGTATTTCACCCCCTCTCATTTTTAAAAACACGAGGAACTTTTGGAAGATTGGTACAATCTGAGAGAAAGGTCTTTGAACTTGCAAAGACAGAAAATGTAATTGAAGCAATGAGACGTCGCAGTTTTATTCCTGATCAGATTAAACATAAGAAGCTGGAATCAGTATTAAAGACTCTTAAGTCTAATTTTGATGCATTGATTCCCACTGCTGCTCAAGATCAAAACCTTATTCTTATACTGACTGAGAATTTGAGAATCATGGATGAGCAACTTCTAGCTCAAGAACAGAATTTTCGAGAGTCTGAGCCATATTCAGTAGGTCTTATTCCAGATTTTTATCAGACTAAGCCAGTTGAGGAAAGAACTATAGCTCATGCAGAAGCTAAGGTTTCCAGTTCTCCTGCATCTCCCAAGGTAACTACTCAGTCCTCCTCTCTTATCTTTGTTCGTGAATTGGCATCAGTAGATGAAGTTATTCAATCTATCACTCGAGAATATTATGCGGTACCAAACTTCACTCCAGCTGATGAATCAGTTCAACCAATTGTCCAATCAGCAAATCAACCAGCGGAAGAATCACATGTTGCCCAATCTCCCTCCCTGCCAAATTTGGAGATTTTCTCCACTGAACATCAAGAGGAGATGGTCGCAATTTTGAATGATCTGATTCAACCCGTCGAACATATGTAAGCCATCGAAGTTGTGACAACAGTAGAAAGCACACTTTCTGAACCTTCTTCTATTATTGACTAATCTGTTGTCAACATCATTGCTGCTGAGCACTCTCCTGCTATTGCAGTCACCTCTCCTGCTCCATCTGTTGCTGAGGAAACTGTTGCAGCACATAATCTCTCTACTACTGCTCCAGAAGCAAGTTCTTCTGAACCTGGTCCTTCTACTGCTATGCTGGTTGCAGATCCTTCTACTGCTTTACCACCGCTTAAAACTTCTACTGCATTGGTTGTATCTGTCACTCACTCTGCTGCCCATATTGCCCATGTTGCTGAAATCAAGCAGCGTATGCTCACAAGGACTCCATCTCCGGAACAAGAAATCTTTAACATAGAATTTGAGATAGAAGCTCTGCAAAGAAATCTCAACAATATATCGGAGATGGTAAAACAAATATCGCATGACCATACCGCAGAAGTGAGTGGCTCTACATTTTTCAGAGACCGCATCTCTAAAGAGATATTTCGCACGGCGGAATCTATTAACAAAATGCATGCTGAGACAGTTGTTTTTAGACAGGCTGTTTCCAGAAGCCAAGGCAATCTCATGCTCAGACAAACTGACATTCTCCAACGACTCACCGATCATGATGATGCTATTCGTTCCGTTTCTACTACCGTGGAGTTAATGGATGCCAAGATTGAGTCTCAATCTCAATCTCTCAATGCTCTAAGTGAACGGGTATCTCATCATACACCATATCTGGAGATTTTCAACAATGGAGTTCTGAATCTCTCTGAGCGCATGGATTACTTGATTGCTCAAGTCACGGCTGCTGATGCCAAAAAGGGGGAAGAGACAGTACCAGAAGGAAGACAACCAGAAGATAGACGAACTGGAGACTTGGCAGAATCCTCTGCCAGAAGAGATCTAAATGCTGATAATCAGAGTGTTGAAATTATTTTCTGGGACATTGGCACTGATAACTAAAACCCTTGTTGTTTAAGTCTCTTAATAAATTTTGTTGTTTTATATTGTCATTATCTATCCTTGCTAACATCCAGGTTTTGGCATCACCACAAAGGGGGAACATGTTAGACTGAAATTAATTGTGGTGATAAGAATCAAAACCAGCAGACTGTTATTTAAAAATCATTAGACAATATAAAAGCAGGACTAAGTTTTCAGAACTTAGATAACCAGAAGCAGAACCTAGTCTGGAATTAGGATAACTTGACGTCTTCTATGCTAACGGAAGTAGTCTTAAATGTTACCGTTACTTTATCGAGTACAAGTATTTATTGCACCATTAAATGCTGTATTAAGTCATTCAATTTGCTTTATCCATTTTGGTAAGTAACAAGACTGATTGCGTTGAAAGCCTTTTGCAGGATCCATTTAAGGAATAAAGTTATTTCTTTCAGAAATCAAAAGAGCCGTTTTTTATTATAGATGTTGGATTCAAGTTATCTATATATATGTATCAAAACCATTTAGAGATGATCGCTGACTATTTTTATCTATCCAACATTACTTTGAGCAACCGCGAATCAATCATCATCTTCTAAAGCTCAAACTTACAGAAAAGCAGTACACGCTTCATATTACATCTGATCTTTGGAGATCATTTTGTACTGCTGTTTCTTCATCTCTTCAAGCAAAACACTTTACCATATATCGAAGAAGAGTTTGTAAACTGGAAAAGAGTCTTTTCCAGAACTTTGTTGTATTGAATCATTTTGTGTTGAGTTACTAAGAGTTTCAGTAGGCAAAAGATAAGACCTGCTGAAGTTGGTGTATACAAGTGTTGTACTGTAAAATCCAAAGTCTTTTAGTGATACCTTCTGGAAACAGAAGAAGGGGAGACGTAGAAATTTTATCTTCGAACTTCTAGAAACAACTACTGTTCTATTACCTACTGATGTTACTGTTTTTCACCCTACTGCTACTACTTAAATAATAATTCACTCAAGTGTAGGTTGTCTGCAAGTAATATATTTTGTAAGTACGAGATCGATCCTCAGAGAGGTTATTTTGAGTTTAAATTTATTAATTTATAGATTACCAAATGCAAGAATGAAGTTTACAAATTATAAATTTTGTCAAGGCTTGAGGATTTATTCTTGGTTTATGTAATATTGTTTAACTAAAAGTAAAACAAAAGAAACCACCATAAATAATGGTTCTAAGAAAATTAAACACACACATAATATAATATAGTTCCCACTATAGAAAATACCGAATTAAACAATATTTTATATATGGTACCTATGATTATAATTATAACTATATAAATAAATAATTGCATAAAATAAATGTTAAATTAAATCATTATATTTCATTTAGAACAACCGGCAGAGCCACGCTATTGCCTAAATGAAATATATTGATTTAATAAGTTAGTTGCGGTAAAATAAAAGATAATTGCATAAAGTAAATGTTAGTTGCGGAAAAGTAAAAGTTAGTTGCGAGAAAGTAAAAGTAAGATGCGAAAAATAAAAGTCAGTTGCGATAAAGTAAATGTTAGATTGTTAGATGTTAGTATTAAATCATAATATTTCATTTAGAACAACCGGCAGAGCCACACTATCGTCTAAATGAAATATTATGATATTATTATATAAATATATATATATATATAATAATAAGTGATGAAATATTTATTGTATCAAAATTAAACAACAAATCAAGATAACCACTTTAATGGTATCAAGCATTTGATGTAAATTGATAACAACAAATAATTCATTTTTATACCTACAATAAAAATAAGTTAGCTAAATGAAAAGAAATAAAGAAAGAATATACAAAATATAAACAATCTTACTTCACCAAGAATGCATCCTCTTCACCTTGACATAATAGATTTAGCTTGCCATAAGCTTACTTTTGATCAACACTAAAATATCACTCATAGTTGAGAACATGAAAGAAAATATATTGGAACTTAGAACTTTGATACACACTCACACTATTTTTTACAATGAGATAGAATGATTCTCAAGCTAGCACAAGACCTCTATTCATAGGTCAAATGAGAGAAAGGGTCAAAATTTTTATTAATGCCATGTAGTTGCAATAGTATTCTTTGTCTCCTACAAGTTCAATTCCATGTCCCTTCTTTCAATGCTTTGTTCTACGGCTTTAATCACCGAATTTGACTCTACTCAAAACGGCAAACATGTGGGGAATTGTCTGTAGATGAATTTTGCCACTTGGTTCACCTCATTTGGTTAAATATTGAAATAGTTATAATTTTTTTACTATATGCTGGTCATAGTAAAAGTAAATTTGTCCTCCTTTTGATATTTGCACAATTTGATCATCTTAATGAATTTTTTAGGCAATCATGTCTTCTGCAAAGTTGTAGATAATTTCTCAAGGATTCCAAACATGTTTGAGTCACCTCCATTTAAATTTTTTAGCTTGAGTTATCATTATTTTACCAACACGTAGAAAACCTGAAAATAAAACATATTTAGTAAGACAATTAAATATAAACAAACAATACTAAAATAATATAATTTTATAATTTTAATGAAACTTAAATTTTAAAATACATGTTTTAACATATAATAAATTATTAATTTTAAGTTTCATCACACCCCCACACTATCTTATTACTAGTCCCTTAGTAATAAAATTTATCGAAAAATTATAACCTAGATTCTTTATTCCTTTTATATATTCAAATACAAACATATTTATTAAAAACAAAATCATATACCGATTTATATATATATATATATTTTCGTTTAATATAATAATATATAATTAGATGTGTTTTTATTATTATTCTTATTTTCACATCATATATAAAGTAACAATATATATATATAATATTTTTTTAAATTTCTAAATTTTTTATAAAATATAGTCAAAAAGATAATTCACACCACCCATCATAACATGTATAATATCAAGAATATTATTGTAAAAGCCTCAACTCCATTTATTCTTTCAGGTCAAAATGTTTAAGGAATAGCTAGTTTTCACTCATGGAGTTGGAATGAATATTAACTCTCATTGAAAAAGACTAAGTATTACAGCAGACAATTAATTAAACTAATGTTGAAAACAAAATAGGAAAATTTACAAAAAATAAAATCCCCCTTTTTTCTTTTTTTTTTTTCTTTTTTTTATTGTTTTTTTTTAAATAACGTGACTGCAAAATTTTACAATAACATAAATTTTTTATCCAAACATTCTACCATAAATATATATATATATATGTATATATATAAACATTTATATAACGGATACATCCGACTACCTTTGAAACTTATCTAGCACAAACAAATCATTTTGTTTGTTTTTTTTTTTGTTTTTTTTGTTTTTTTAATACAATATTGATGTTTTTAGAACACATTGATAGTACATCAATCAAATCTAAAAAAAATTACAATGAATAAAGTATTTTGCAGTCCGTTATATATTTACTTCTTTTTTTTTCTTTTTTCAATAAATATTTTTTTTTAGGGTAGTTATATTCTTGTAATTAACCATTTTTTAATAATCAATAAAAGTTTAATAATTTTTTTCTCATTTCTCACCACTCACTCACAAAAGATGTGTGAGTATATATTATACTTTTACAAAAGAATTCTTTCAATTATACATGTTAACAACTATACAAACTATATCTTTTAACTATATTCTCATAAAAATTTTAGAAATTATTTTATTTGAAAACACATACAATTATATATATATATATATATATATATGAACACATCTATTATATATTTTATATTAATTGATCAAAAAATATATATAAATTGTTACATATGAAAAACTAATTTTTCTTTTAGTCTGTATTTTGAATATAATGAATATTAAAATCTAGTGTATTGTGATTTTCCAATAATTATTAACTAATGCGTCTCAGGTGCATTTTACTAATACCTTACTCGACATTGAACTAAAAATTATTATTATTATTACTATATATAAGTATATATTTTAATTTTTATACATAAAAAAAACACTAAGAGGAGAACAAGAAGAAATTATTCATACCTTAAAGAAAAACATTAAAACTGTAAGGCCCGAGATTTTATATCGTGTTAAATTATGATTATTGATTTTAATCGAGACGATTAGGAGAGGGGCTAACCGAGACATGAATTGAGATCATGTGGGAAAATTAATTTGCGAGGGCAGTAGCATCGGTGCACATGCGCGACCGGATACGCGCACATGCGCCAACCAGGCAGAAGACCTCGCGCATATGCGCGGAAGATGTCGCGCATATGCGCGAGCCTGTGCAAGCGAAGTCCAGAGGACCTCGCGCATATGCGCAGAAATGAGTCGCACATATGCGCGAGCTGCCAAGGCCGAGACCCGTAGGTCTCGCGCATATGCGCTCGTAATGTCGCGCATATGCGCGAGACATGCAGATTGAGGAGTCGCCACGTTTCTTTGAGCATGCATGGGATATATATATATATATATATATATATATAAGTATTACTTCGATTATTCCTTCAGAAATTGATAAAAGGAGCACCGAGGAAGTTCGTGAAAATCCTTACGCCTTTTTCCACTCAGATTGTGATTTATGAACGATCCGTCCGTCTGATTTCTAATCCGACTTCAGTTCTAAGTTCCTATCAACGCAGACTACAACTGGACGTAAGTTTTGTTACGTTTAGATACGATTTGAAATTATGATGTTGTTAGAATTGAAGAGGAATTCATATATGATGTTCCTGACATGTTAGACGTCATAGAATCGAAGTCAGATTAAGAAACGGACTTATTATGGAATTGTTATGAATTTTTGGAGTCAATTTGATTGAGAATCGATATCCGAGTTATATTATCGTTGAAATTATGAGTTATATCGATAGTGATTATGAGTTCTGGTATTATATCTATGGTGTTGGAATTGACGGGGTTATCGAGACTGTATTGTTATGCCGTCGAAACATCCGTAAATTGATATTGATCAGAATCGGTATTGGTTGAGATTGTATTGTGGTATCATATGTCGATTGGCATTGATCCGATTATGTTTTGATTTGAGTATTAATCAGAACAGGTTTTGAACTGAGTCATGTACTGATATTGTATCTATTCGATTGTCGTTATCAGATTGGGTATGGACAGAGTTGACTTCAATACTTCATCTTCGTCGGACCGAGAAGATAAAGGTATAAATTAATGTTGAGTTGGGATTGCACAACTCGAGTGAGGTTTGGCTCGAGTTTCCCTAAATCACATACTTTACCTTATTGTATTGATTTGATTGATGTACTAGTTCTCTTGATTTATAGACAGCAGGTATTAGACGAGTAATCTTGTGACAGAAGTGCCTGATAGTGGTGGGATCGCCACGGGCACATTGCACGATGTCACAAGATAGTGTATTGGCGATAGTGCCAAAGTCTGTCACCGGATGATTGGCTATCGATGTGGATAGAAATGTGGCTTCTTCTATTACTGGTGATCGGTACTGTATCTATGTGGATAGAATGTAACTCTTCTATTACTGATAATCGATATCATATCGATGTGGATAGAATTGGAGTTTCTTCTATTACCGGTGATCGATACTATATCGATGTGGATAGAATCAGAGCTTCTTCTATTACTGGTGATCGATACCCTATCGATGTGGATAGAACTGGAGTCTTTTCTATTACTGTTGGTCGATATGGGAATGCTAACTTCTGAAAACCGGGATCCCTAGACTAGGATTAAGTCTAGTCTTAAATTTGGAGTCATTTTATATTGAGTTATGTTGATTATGTTCCTGAATATGGTACATATTGATTTATGTTCCTGATGATGGTACATGTTTAGAATAGGATTTATTCTTGATATGGATTTATATTCTGATTTGAATACATGTTAGACATATCTGTTATATGATTTTATATTGTTTTTATGATTGCATGTATACATGATTTATACTGAGAATGTAATTCTCACCGGAGTTATCCGGCTGTTGTCTTGTTTGTATGTGTGCATGGCAACAGGTGGGATAGGATCAGGGTCAAGAAGAGAAAGAGGTTGGACTATATAGCGTGGAGATCCGGGCTTCGAAGCAACTTAGGATTCAGCACTGAGATATAGTTGAACCTAGTTGAATTCTTGTAGATAATACAAGATTTGTATATTTATGTTTAATATGTAATTTGAATTGAATTACATTACGTTTCCGCTTTGTATTTTTAAAAAAAAAATTTAGACCCTGTTTATTATAATTGTTTGAATCATTCCTAAAGACGATTAAGGAATGAATTAGCGTCCGGTTCCCCACAACAAGTGGTATCAGAGCATTAGGTTCCAGAACAGTAGGTTCTAGAACTGTAGGTCTTTGAGATTGAGATAGAAGAGAGTGAGCGGGGTAGATTGAGTTTTCTTTCCTGCATGTGATTGCTAGCATGTGATCTACTTATAATGTTGACTTACATTGTGTATGCTAGCATGATATTATGTTTACTGCTTTTAAATACATGTTACCTGAATAGCTGAGTTGATTTGGTAATATGTCTGATTTGAAAATGAATCAGAACCAATTCTTGATCAGAAGGTAAGCTGATCAAGAAGGGACTGAGATTGATTTATCTCATGTGGTACTAACCCTTGTGGTAATCAGATATCCCTCCAAGAAGAATTCGAGAATTGGGTAGTACTTCGATTGATCAGATGGATGAGATAGAAACTCTGATGGAAGCACAGTTGAAGAAATTTCAGTCGTTTCAACCGCCGATTCTGAAGGGTAATGAGACACCAGTGGAGTATGAGAATTGGTTAGATGATATAGAGATACTGTTTGATTCATTTGATTATCCAAATGAACAGAGAATTAAATTGGTGCCCAACCAGTTACACGAGGTCGCTAGGAGTTGGTGGATTACAACCAAAAGAGTATTAGAATAGCGGGGTACGGTGATTACGTGGGAAGTCTTTAAAGCTGAATTTTATCGAAAATTCTTATAAGGATCGTACCGAGAGGACAAGAGAGCAGAGTTTGAGAATTTGAAACAGGGCCAACTGAATATTGAAGAATATGTTGCTAAATTCTCTACTCTACTGCGTTTTGTTCCTCAGATAGCTGGGAATGATGAAGCTGTAGCTGATCAGTTCATCAATGGATTAAATTCTGAGATAATTGGCTTGATAAAGGTAGAACGACCCCACCATTTTGCTGATACTTTGAATAAAGCAAAAAGAGCTGAGGCGAGTCTGATTAGACAACAAGAAAGGTTGTGTGCAATGCAACCCCAGACACAACAATTTCCTCTCCGATTAGATAGTGGCAGTACGAGTGGGAAGCAAGATTTGTTGAAAGCTCGAAAGAAACAGTTCAAGAAGTTAGGGAGCGGTTCATCTAGCTCCAGTGGTTCTAGCCCGAGTTATACTGGAGTTTATTGCAGGATTTGCGGAGGGAGACATCCCATGGAGCAGTGCCAGGGAGTGACTGGTAGGTGCAATATCTGTAAACAGCAGGGACACTTTGCTAGAGTCTGTCCACAGAGAGGTTCCCGAAGATTTCAGGGAGCAGAATCATCTGGTGGTAGTGATCGAGGAACAGACCCAGGACACACGTGATGATATAGTGGCAGGTAATAATCTTTTATGATTATGTTGCATATGTATTGATATATACTAATGCATTGAATTGATATCAGTGAATCCTGTGATATATTGTGTACTGCAGTAAAAAAAAGAATGAGATTGAATTAGATTATATTGTACTTGTGTTATCTGATTCTGATTACATTATTGATATTAATATGCTAACAAGTAAAGAACTATTATAGATTCTTGCCAGGAGATGGTAAGATTCGGACCTGAAATGGCCGATGAACGAATGATATACGGTAAGGATTCTCTATTTTGAATTCCTTGATATCCGTAGTATGTATGATTCGATGATTATCGAAAAGAATGGAGAAATTCCTTATGTATTCAGTTGATTACTGAAGTTGAGCCTATCTGGGAATGATTTGTCAGTAGCAGGAGAGTTGCTATAGTCGTTCCAGATGAAATTCCGGGTTTGTTTTATATCAGGGAGAGCGACTTCAGCCTTGATCTGATAGCAGGTATGGATTTCATTATAAACTTCTGTACAGGATGATATTGATTGAATTGAAAGAATTGAAATGTCAGTTAGAAGATTTACTGCCTGAGAGTTAGAGTTACATCTGATTATGTGTTCCTCAGGGAAATATTTCAGTTCTGTGTATGGATTGATAAATCCTGTGTTCCGAAGTGTTCTGATGACCTTATGCTCATTTTATCTATGATATTTTGATATATTCGCAGTGTATGATTGATTGAATCGAACAGTTGAAATTTGTATTGAATATTTTGAGAACTGAGATGTTGTATACAAAATTGTTCGGCTATGAATCCAGATTGCAACAGATGGTATTCAGAGTCTGTGATATCTGAAGATAGTATACTGACAAATTGTAGCATAGTTGAAACAGTGATCACTGGCTGAAAACGACATTAATAATGGCAAAACTTCAGAACGTTCAAGCCGGCTCAGAGCTGATTGTTAAAAATTACAGCAGTTCCGAAGTTTGATCAGATTTTTCAGAACTTGATTTCGATAGTCAGAACAGTGTGTCAATCAAAATACATGGTAGGTAATGCTTTATTTTATATAATTAGCTGATTTGTTTGTGCCAGATATTTCGAATTTGAAATGACTGGTATTGTCAGATGCACCCAGTAGTGGATTCAGTATTATTCTGGTAACACGAGATATGTGATAATTCGAACGGACAGTTTGGATGTAAATAAACGAAATCAGTTTTGTCAGAATTTGTATTGAAATGTCTAAATCGCTGACAGATGAGGACAGGAAAATAGAAACCAGGAGATTGGTTATACAGATTATCGATTCCTGAATAGAAATAGGAGTACAATTCTATGGATCTGGTGATAGACTTACCGAAATCGTGCCAAGAATGTACCAGGATGTGATTATGATTGAACGATTGTTCAAATCGGCATATGTATATTGTACAGGATGACGTGCAGATATGACAAGACGACTGAGAGGTATGTCAGAAAAGGGGTCAGATGGTATTGAATGCCAGAGTTAATTATATCATACCGTGATTTTTGGTTGATTTTAAACTTTTGGAAGAATGTATAGCATGATTTTTATCTATAGATTATAGATTGACGGATAGTCGGAGCGAACTATCTAGATACTGGAGGATATCCAGGAACTGTAGTGCTGGATTTTAGCACTAGTGACCTGATGTCTTGTCACTTTATGAATTATTGTATAATGATAGCTATCAAACGAGTATTGAGATAGCTACAGACGAGACATTGTACAGTGAGTACTGTAGATTTCCGCTGAATGGGAATGATATTACGGTGATATTTGAGATTGAATTTGATAACATCTGATGATATTGATTGGGTATGAGCTGTTGATTGGTATATACGGATGTTGTATAGCCAATATTTGCAATTAATTTTATCAGAATGGTTTGGTAGAATGAGTTGCTGAAGTAACCTCTAGTATACATTTCTTCCTTATCTGATTTGATTGCCTGTGATTTCGAGGACGAAATCATATCTTAGAGGGGGAGAAATGTAAGGCCCGAGATTTTATATCGTGTTAAATTACGATTATTGATTTTAATCGAGACGATTAGGAGAGGGGCTAACCGAGACATGAATTGAGATCGCGTGGGAAAATTAATGTGCGAGGGCAGTAGCATCGGCGCACATGCGCGACCGGATACGCGCACATGCGCCAACAAGGCAGAAGACCTCGCGCATATGCGCGGAAGATGTCGCGCATATGCGCGAGCTTGTGCAAGAGAAGTCCAGAGGACCTCGCGCATATGCGCAGAAATGAGTCGCACATATGCGCGAGCTGCCAAGGCCGAGACCCGTAGGTCTCGCGCATATGCGCCAGTAATGTCGCGCATATGCGCGAGACATGCAGATTGAGGAGTCGCCACGTTTCTTTGAGCATGCATGGGATATATATATATATATAAGTATTACTTCGATTATTCCTTCAGAAATTGATAAAAGGAGCAACGAGGAAGTTCGTGAAAATCCTTACGCCTTTTTCCACTCAGATTGTGATTTATGAACGATCCGTCCGTCTGATTTCTAATCCGACTTCAGTACTAAGTTCCTATCAACGCAGACTACAACTGGACATAAGTTTTGTTACGTTTAGATACGATTTGAAATTATGATGTTGTTAGAATTGAAGAGGAATTCATATATGATGTTCGTGACATGTTAGACATCATAGAATCGAAGTCAGATTAAGAAACAGACTGATTATGGAATTGTTATGAATTTTTGGAGTCAATTTGATTGAGAATCGATATCCGAGTTATATTATCGTTGAAATTATGAGTTATATCGATAGTGATTATGAGTTCTGGTATTATATCTATGGTGTTGGAATTGACGGGGTTATCGAGACTGTATGTTATGCCGTCGAAACATCCGTAAATTGATATTGATCAGATTCTGTATTGGTTGAGATTGTATTGTGGTATCATATGTCGATTGGCCTTGATCCGATTATGTTTTGATTTGAGTATTAATCAGAACAGGTTTTGAACTGAGTCATGTACTGATATTGTATCTATTCGATTGTCGTTATCAGATTGGGTATGGACAGAGTTGACTTCAATACTTCGTCTTCGTCGGACCGAGAAGATAAAGGTATAAATTAATGTTGAGTTAGAATTGCACATATCGAGTGAGGTTTGGCTCGAGTTTCCCTAAATCACATACTTTACCTTATTGTATTGATTTGATTGATGTACTTGTTCTCTTGATTTATAGACAGCAGGTATTAGACGAGTAATCTTGTGACAGAAGTTCCTGATAGTGGTGGGATCGCCACGGGCACATTGCACGATGTCACAAGATAGTGTATTGGCGATAGTGCCAAAGTCTGTCACCGGATGATTGGCTATCGATGTGGATAGAAATGTGGCTTCTTCTATTACTGGTGATCGGTACTGTATCGATGTGGATAGAATGTAACTCTTCTATTACTGATTATCGATATCATATCGATGTGGATAGAATTGGAGTTTCTTCTATTACTGGTGATCGATACTATATCGATGTGGATAGAATCAGAGCTTCTTCTATTACTGGTGATCGATACCCTATCGATGTGGATAGAACTGGAGTCTTTTCTATTACTGTTGGTTGATATGGGAATGCTAACTTCTGGAAACCGGGATCCCTAGACTAGGATTAAGTCTAGTCTTAAATTTGGAGTCATGAGTCTAATTGACAGTTTATATTGAGTTATGTTGATTATGTTCCTGAATATGGTACATATTGATTTATGTTCCTGATTATGGTACATTTTTAGAATAGGATTTATTCTTGATATGGATTTATATTTTGATTTGAATACATGTTAGACATATCTGTTATATGCTTTTATATTGTTTTTATGATTGCATGTATACATGATTTATACTGAGAATGTAATTCTCACCGGAGTTATCCGGCTGTTGTCTTGTTTGTATGTGTGCAAGGCAACAGGTGGGATAGGATCAGGGTCAAGAAGAGAAAGAGGCTGGACTAGATAGCGTGGAGATCCGGGCTTCGAAGCTTTATGTTTAATATGTAATTTGAATTGAATTACATTACGTTTCCGCTTTCTATTTTAAAAAAAAAATTAGACCCTGTTTATTATAATTGTTTGAATCATTCCTAAAGACGATTAAGGAATGAATTAGCGTCCGGGTCCCCACAAAAACATACCGTTGAATCACAAGTTTAGCATCACATGATTTTTCTTATCTTACTTTTGGATGTTGGCCAATTAAGTTGAAATAAGGATGGATCTGGTTCATGACTAAATCCTTGCATTAAATCAATAATTTCACCTTCACTTGTAGCAGAAACTAACATCCTTCGCGAAGCTAATGAAATAAATCCCTGTTCCACAACATCATCAAGAAACGATAACAGTTTATCATAATAATTGTTAACATTTAACAAACCAATTGGCTTATTGTGGATATTTAATTTTGCCCAACAAACAGTATGAAATATTTCTTCCAAAGTACCGAAACCTCCTGGCAAAGCAATGAAAGCATCTGAATGTTCAATCATTTGAGTAATTCGTTCATACATGTTGTCCACTTTCATTTCTTCTCCTATTTTTGGTCCTGTAAGATTGGCTAAAGTAATCGGAATAATGCCTAAAACTTCACTTCCACCTGCATGCGCAGCTTTTGCAACTTTTCCCATGAGGCCAACTTCACCACCACCATATACCAAATGAATATTTTTTTTAGCAAGTGTTATTCCAAGATTTTCTGCTACTTCTTCATAAATTGAATCTTTTCCTGCACTATATCCACAAAATACACAAATATTTTTGATTTTACTTATCGTGGACGTTGACATGTTGAGAAATATGTTTTTTTTTTTGTAATTGTTAGATCACAGCATATGAATTTATAAGCGTAACATGCCAAAAGTCAATATTTGAACAGGAAATTATTATTATTAAAAGAAAATAAAAATGACAAAATTAAAACAAATATATACAGCGTAGTTGTGATTGATGCTCACATCTTCCTCTGATTTTACGTTCAGTAACGGCTTCAACGCCTTCTATGAGTCGAGGATATGCTTCCCATCCAATTTTCTTATAAATTGGCAAACATGGTCTTTTAACGTCAGATTTCCAAGACGAAATTGTGTATATATATTTACTTATCTAAATAGATATGCGTTACTACAGTAGGATCTTTGTAAGGCTGATTCCACCATGCATATTGATATTCCTCCTGTTGAAATTGCCACCATAGTTTAAGAATTTCATTTTGCACGTACCCACTAGAATGCGTATCAAGAACCTCTAGAAAATTATCCAAAGGCTCTTTACTCAAACCATTCTTAAGGAATAAAATTTTATCTTCTCTATTCATTGATGTCATTCCAACATTTTTGCATTTTTCCTTACAAGTCCACCTTGCATATTTATGACATCCACATATATGTTTAGTTCTTCGCTTTTTGGCATATGTGCTTTTATCAAATCCTGGAATATGTCTTATTATTAATTCACTTGCTTCCCCAACCAATCGGAATTTTGCTTCAATTATCAAACGGACATCATTCGGTATGCCATATGACATCATCAACCTCAGCCGCTCACATCTAGCTTTATAAATTTTTTTCAACGCATTATCAGGTAAACAAGCAAAATATTTATGAAGATTCATAATACACGCATCCATATTATTATTATTATATATATTTCAATTATTTTGGAAAAACGGAAGAAACCGACTTAAACAGTCACGGAGTACCGTTATCCGCCACTTAACCGGGAAAAGAACTAGAATCTGCAAAACAAAATGAAAATATCAAACAACTATTGTGGATCATATAAAGGCATAAACTCATTATTAAGAATTTCATTTTCTATAAAAGGCTTAAGTCTTTGCCCAGTAACTTTAAACACGTCATTATTTTTAGGATTTTCAATATCAACAGCACCATGAGGATAAACAAATTTGACTATAAATGGTCCTGACCACCTCGATCTTAGTTTACCTGGAAATAAATGCAAACGAGAATTATAAAGCAAAACTTTTTGTCCAATTTCAATGACTTTCTCATAATATTTTTATCATGAACGGCTTTAGTTTTATCTTTATAAATCTTTGAATTTTCATATGCATCATTTCTTAATTCTTCAAGTTTATTTATTTGCAATTTTCTTAATTTAGATGCATCATCTAAATTAATATTAAATGCTTTAACTGCCCAATAAGCTTTATGTTCAAGTTCAACCAGTAAATGACAATGCTTACCAAAAACTAACATATATGGTGACATCCCTAATGATGTTTTAAATGCAGTTCTATATGCCCATAATGCATCAGTTAATCTTAAAGACCAATCTTTTCGATTTGGATTAACTGTTTTTTCTAAAATTTGTTTTATTTCTCTATTTGCAAGTTCAACTTGACCATTACTTTGAGGATGATATGGGGTAGAAACTTTATGTGTAATGCCATACTTTCTTAACAAAGAAGAAAATGATTTATTTATAAAATGACTTCCTCCATCACTAATTATTGCTCTAGGTATTCCAAATCTGCTAAAAATATTTTCTTTTAAAAATTTTATAACAACTTTATGATCATTAGTTCTACATGCAATTGCTTCAATCCATTTTGAAACATAATCAACAGCGACTAAAATGTACGTATATCCAAAAGATAATGGAAATGGACCCATAAAATCTATCCCCAAACTATCAAATATTTCAATAATTATGATTGGATTTAAAGGCATCATGTTTCGTTTTGAAATTGATCCCATCTTCTGACAGTTTTCACAAGATTTGCAAAATAAATGCGTATCTTTGAATAAAGACGGCCAATAAAATCCACATTGTAAGATTTTTACAGCTGTTTTATTGGATGAAAAATGACCTCCACATGCTTCAGAATGACAAAATTTAATAACATTACTTACTTCATTGTCGGGTATGCATTGTCGAAAAATTTGGTCAGGACAATACTTAAATAAGTAAGGATCATCCCAATAAAATTTTTTAACTTCTATCAAGAATTTATTCTTATCCTGTGAATTCCAATGAGAAGGTATTTTATTTGTCACAAGAAAATTTACAATGTTAGCAAACCAGGGCATAATAGTAGCATAAAACAACTGATCATCTGGAAAATTTTCATTTATTGGTATTTCATTATGAGATGATTCAGTCATTATTCTAGATAAATTATCGGCTACAAAATTTTCTTTTCCTTTTTTATCTTTAGTTATAATATCAAATTCTTGTAACAATAAAATCCACCGTATTAATCTTTACTTAGCATCTTGTTTATTTGATAAATATTTTATGGCAGAATGATCGGTGTAAACAATAGTAGTAGAACAAATTAAATAAGATCGAAACTTATCTAATGCAAATACTACTGAAGTAATTCTTTTTCAGTAGTTGAATAATTTATTTGGGCACTATTTAAGGTTCTACTAGAATAATAGATTGCATAAGGTTTTCCTTCTTTTCTTTGTCCTAACACAACTCCTATAGCATAATCACTTGCATCGCACATTAATTCAAATGGTAAAGACCAATCTGGAGGTTGTAAAATAGGTGATGTAACTAAAAGATTAATAATTTTTTTAAAATCATTTTCACATTTCTGAGTCCATTCAAATTGTGTATCTTTTGTTAAAAGATTTGAAATTGGTTTAGATATTATGCTGAAATTTTTATAAACCTTCTATAAAATCATGCATGACCCAAGAATGATCGAACTTTTTTGACCGTTTTTGGTGATGTTAAATTAGCAATAACATCAACTTTGGATTTATCAACTTCAATTCCTTTTTCAGATATCACATGTCCTAAAACAATCTCAGATTTAACCATATAATGACATTTTTCCCAATTTAAAACAAGATTTTTTTCTTCACATCTTTTTAATACTTCTTCTAGATTTTTAAGACAATTTTCAAATGAGTTTCAAAAAACAGTTATATCATCCATAAAAACTTCTACATATTCTTCAATCATATCACTAAAAATACTTAACATGCATCTTTGAAAAGTAGCTGGAGCATTACATAAACCAAATGGCAATCTTTTAAATGCAAAAGTTCCGAAAAGACAAGTAAAAGTAGTTTTTTCTTGATCTTCTAATGATATAGGTATTTGATAATACCCCGAATACCCATCAAGAAAACAGTAATAAGAATTTCCTGCTACTTTTTCTAGAATTTGATCTAAAAATGTTAGTGGGAAATGATCTTTTCTAGTTGCATCATTTAATTTTCTATAATCAATACACATACGCCAACTAGATGGAATCCTAGCTTGTAATAACTCTCCCTTTTCATTTTTTATAATAGTGATGCCTGACTTTTTAGGTACTACTTGTGTTGGATTTACCCATTTACTATCTGAAATTGGATAGATAATTCCAACGTCTAATAGTTTTAATACTTCATTCTTAACAACTTCCTTCATACGTGGATTTAACCTTCTTTGTGGTTGTTGATATGTTTTAGCATTTTCTTCCAAGTGAATTTTATTTGTACAAATTAAAGGATTCATACCTTTTATATCTTTCAAAGTCCATCCAATTACATTTTTATATTTTTTAAGTAATTTAATCAAATCTTCTTCTTGATTTGGCAAAAGAGTGGAAGAAATTACAACAGGAAATGTTTTATTTCCACCAAGAAATACATATTTCAATTCTAATGGTAAAACTTTTAATTCAATTTTTGTATTATCATATTCTTTAAAATTATTTTTAGACTCAAAACTTTCTATTGAAAAAACTTCAGATTGTTGATTTAAGTTTTCTTCTTGTATATTTTCTTCCACAATTGTTTCAATTTCATTATCATATTCATTTTCATTAATACTTGGTTGTTTACATAAATTGAACGCATTAAGTTCTAGAGTCATATTTTCAAAAGACAATTTCATTATTCCATTTCGACAATTAATTAAAGCATTTGAAGTTGCTAGAAATGGTCGTCCCAATATTACTGGAATTTCATTATGTACTTCTATTGGTTGTGTATCCAAAACAATAAAATCTACAGGATATATGAATTTATCAACTTGAACCAACACATCTTCTACAATACCTCTAGGTATTTTGATTGACCTATCCGCCTGTAATAGAGTAACAGAAATGTGTTTTAATTCTCCTAAATTAAGTTTTTCATAAACTGAATAAGGAAGTAAATTCACACTTGCTCCCAAATCCAACAAAGCTTTTTTAATTTTATTTTCTCCAATAATACATGAAATTGTTGGACAACTAGGATCTTTATATTTTAAACTAGAATTATTTTGAAGAATAGAACTTACTTGTTCAGCCAAGAATGCTTTTTTCTTCACATGCAATTTTCTCTTTACAGTACATAAGTCTTTTAAAAATTTTGCATAAGAAGGTACTTGTTTAATAGCATCTTATAATGGAATATTTATCTTCACTTGTTTAAAAACTTCAAAGATATCAGAATCACTTTTTTGTTTTTTATGATTTGTTAATGCATGAGGAAATGGTGGAGGTTTATTTGACTTATTTACTATTTTAGATGATTTATCATTCACCATATTATTCTTAAAATTTAAGGTATCATCATTCTCAAAAGTATCAATATTATCATCCTTACTCTTTGATTTTAAATGATCCTTGTTTTCATTGCTATATGGATCATTAACTATTTTACCACTTCTAAGGGTAATAACAGATTTTATTTGATCAATTTTTTCATTTTTTAATTCTTGATTTTGATTTTTAGGATTAGGTTGAGGTTGAGATGGAAATTTTCCTTTTTCATGAATATTAAGTGCAGATGCAAATTTTGCAAGAGTTTCTTTCAAATCACTCATAGATTGATTGTTTTGAATATTGATAGACTCTTGCTTTTGGATAAATGCATGAATTACATCTTCAAAGTTTTTTCTTGGAGGTGTAACATAAGGAATATAACCTTGATGATTTTGGTTATTTTGAAAATATTGTTGTGACGGTTGTGCATTATTATCATTCCTCCAACTAAAATTAGGATGTTTTTTCCATCCAGGATTATATGATGGTGAAAAAGGATCTAGTATTGGTTTTTTATAATTGTTAACATAATTTGCTTGTTCATGGAGACATTCTTTAAATGAAGGTAATGTTGGACAATCTTTTGTAGCATGATCATGTGTATCACATATATGACAAATAATTTCTTGAATACTTTTTAATTGACCACTCTTTTTCATTTCTAATGACTCAATTTTTCTTGCTAAAGATGTAAGTTTAGCTTGAATATCTATATCATCTTTAAGATTATAGATACCACCCCCATTTGTTGAATTATTGTTTTTAGTTGTTGGTGGTTCTATTGTGCCTATATTAACCCAATTTTGAGCATTTTCAGCTAATGAATCCAAATATTCCATAGCTTCATTTGGGTTTTTATCTTCGAAAGTTCCATTACACATGAATTTTATCATTTGCCTATCTTTAGGTATTAGACCTTGTTGGAAACTAAATTCTGGAGTTTGACAAACTGATCAACCAACTGAAAATACGAACCAACTGAACTCAGCAACTGGACTTAATAACTGAAATCGACTGTCTGATCAGTTGGAAACCGATCAGTTAATACATCCAGTCGAATGCCTTAAAGTTAAGTATCTCTCAGCTGAAGATGTCTCGGGAAAGAACTTTCAATCGACAAAGAGACATAACAGATTACAACTGAATATGAAACGCCGCACCACAACCAAGACTACCTAGAACAACGCATTCCGGCTAAAGCAATTAAGACGCCGCAAACAAAGTCCAAAGAATAATGAAGTGGAAATCAACGGATACATAGATTCAAATTTATCTCAAGTTACCGTTGGAAAAGAAGCATATAAATATGACAGAAGAGCAGCTGAAAATAACAACGAAGTGAATACTATTCAAAAAGCTTGCTGTCACTCTGTCAAAATCTCAGGTCACCTCTTACTTGATTTATTCGTAGCAGTTAGTGCTACAATTTGAGCTTACAAGCAAGTTGTAATAATCATTGAAATTCGATAGTGCTAAGATCAGTTAAGCACTGAGAACATTCTGTTATACTAAGAGTTTCAGTTTTTGGCAGTGTTAAGTCCAAGCTGAAGTGGGTTAGTACAAGATGATGACATGTGATATGTCATAACTGATGGACCCATGAAGATTCTAAAAGCAAATACAGCAATTGCCATCACAGAAGGGGCACCACAAAGAATAGAAAAGCCCAGAGAAGAATGGACAACTGAAGACAAAAGAAAAGCAAATCTTGACAATGTGGCTAAAGACATTCTGTACAAAACGCTGGACAAAGTAAATTTCAGCAAAATAAAGATGTGTAAAACAGCCAAAGAAATTTGGGAAAAGCTGATCCAGCTGTGTGAAGGAAATGATCAAACCAAAGAAAATAAACTTTCTGTTGCTGTGCAAAAGTTTGATAACATCAAAATGAAAGCAGGAGAATCGATGCACGAGTATGATGAAAGAGTAAGTAGTATCATCAATGAGCTAAATGCACTTGGAAAAGTGTATACCAACAAAGAAATTGCACTAAAGGTAATGAGAGGTCTTCCCAAAGAATGGGATGTCAAGACCATGGCAATGAGGGAGTCCAAAGATCTGAACCAAATCGAACTCCATGATTTATTTGCTGATTTAAAAGCCTATGAATTTGGGCTGCAAACCAGAGAAGGAGAACCATCTACTTCTGCAGCCACAACTGCTCTAGCCGCTGTCAGAACTGAACAAATCAGTTCAGTTGAAAAATCTGCTGATCAGTTGAGTAACGATGCTATGTCATTGTTTATCAAAAAATTTGGAAGGTTCATGAGAAAGAATCAAGGAAACTTCCAGAAACCATATCAAAGAAACAACGCCAAGGATGAATCAAATGCATGCTACAACTGTGGCAAATTAGGCCACTTTATTGCTGATTGTCCTAAACCTAAGAAGGATGTTCAAGGCTCAACTGATAGAAGAAAGAAATCATATGAACACAAAAGAAGACCCAAAGAAGATAAAAAGTTCTTCAGAAAAAAACATGAAGTACTCTTAGCTGAAGAAAACAAATCAAAATGGGCAGAAACTGACTGTGAAGAGTCGGAACCCGAAAGCTCATGCAGTTCTAGTGATGATGAGGAAGTAAAGTGCTTGATGGCTAATGATGCAGCAGAAGAGTCATCTAGTCAACAGGTATTTGATTTTAGTTCAACTAATTTTACACGAGAAGAACTCATTTTCACATTACATGACATGGTAGATGAGTATCAGAAACTTGCATCATCATTTGAAAAACTCAAAGAAAAGCAAACTGATCCCACAGACAATAAAACCAAAACTGATGAATCAGTTGAAGGGTTGAGTCTAAAAAGGGAAATTGCTGAGCTAAAAGCAGAAAGAAATAAAAATCAGTCATTAATACAGAAGTTGATGCTTGAGAACACAAAACAGACTGAGCTTATTCAGTCATGGAACAAATCATCTATCGCATTGACTGATATACAGAACTCCCAAAATTCAGTAACCGATAAAACTGGTTTGGGGTTTTGTAACCAAGATGAAATGTCAACCAATGATACTCAACCAAAACTGAATATGAGAAAAGGAAAATACATTCACTTTGTCAAATCAGTTATGGTACAAGAACAATCAGAGCCAAGTAAACTGGTTGAAAAGCCAACTGAAAGTATGAACAAGGGCAAAAGATATGGTATTGGTTATAGCCCAAAAGTGGTAACTGATTCATGTAGCCGGTCACCAAAAAGCTTTTACAAAAACTATTCGAATGGCTATTCCAATTACTATAACTGCAAGCCAGTTCAGAAGAGATATAGACTGAACAATCAGTTGAATAAAGCTAAAACTCATATTGTATCATCCATACACTACACAAGCACACAAAAGCCGAGAAAAACCATTTGGAATACAGCTACTCGAAAGTCTGTTAGACTAATTCAGGTATGGGTTCCTAAGGGACTAATCAGTTCAGGACCCAAATAGATATGGGTACCAAATTATATTATGTGTGTGACTGCAGGTAACAGGTACAAACAAGAACTCAATATGGTATTTGGACAGTGGATGCTCGCGACATATGACAGGAGATGCAAGTGTGCTATCTCAACTGATCAAATACAGTGGTCCAAATATCAGTTTCGGGGACAATTCCAAAGGTAGAACTGTGGGTAAGGGTAAGCTTATCCATGGTAATTTTACTTTTAAAGATGTTCTACTAGTAGAAAACCTGAAGTATAACTTGATCAGCATCAGTCAATTATGCGATAGTGGATTTTCAGTACATTTTGACAAAAACTCATGCTCAGTTAAAACTTCAACTGATGAAATCATACTAACTGGCAAACTTGTGGAAACACATATAAATTCAGTTGGAATGATCAAACTAATGCACCAGTTTGTTTTATTGCTTCCAAATCATCTAGAAACTGGTTGTGGCACAAGAGACTAAGTCACCTAAATTTTAAATCCATTGCCTATCTGAGTAAACATGAACTTGTAACTGGTTTGCCCAAAATAGAATTTTCAAAAGAAAAACTTTGCTCAGCATGTCAGTTTGGAAAACAAGTTGATGCGAAACCTCGTACGAATGAGAAGCAAACACGATTATCGAAATCGCACCCTCGACTCAATAACAAACAAGGATCGATTTGTTGTCCCGATCTTTTGAAACAAGTAACGGTTTGTGATATTCACCTCTAAGTTATTAAAAATTAGCAACAAATATCAACGATAAAACAATTGAATTTCAAACGAACCATCAAAGATCTTGTTTTGACAATCCGAGAGAAAAACAATCGACAAACGCCACAAAGATGCAATCTTTGATAAGTTTGATTTGATTTTTAAGACAAAGTTTTTGCCTTGTAATGTTGAGAGAAATCTCAAGAACTTTGATATATCATTCAATTATTTCGTTCAACCTTGATACAATGCATATAAATACAATAAAATAACAAGAAATTTGTGTGAAAAGGCTTAAGTAAGATAACTAGCAAATTTGACACGGAAGTGCGCGCGGTGGCGGGAGATCTCGCGCTGGGGCGCGCAGCATACTGCCTTATTTTCTTCCCTGGGCGCGCGGTAGCGCCGGATCATGCGCGGGGGCGCGCGCTATACTGCCTTCATGCAACACCCGACGCGCGGCCGCGCCGGAACTCGCGTTGTGGCGCACGTGCCATGCGCGCGGCCGCGCAAAATGTGGCGCGGGTGCGCGTCACCTGCTGCCCATTTGCGCGCGGTTGCACGAGATCCTGTGCTGGTGCGCGCATGCTGCTGTCCTCATGGTCATTTAACACTTGAATAACATTCCAAACACTTCCATTGTTGTGTCCATGTTCCCCAAGCTCTTTTATTTTAGACATCCAACTTGTAGGTCCTTTTTGGTAGCTCATCATGAATCCTTGAAGTGCTTCTTTAAACTTCTTGCTACGTCCCCTCGTTATAGGTCCTTCGGGCAACTCCAACGACTCCCATGCTTTTTTTGCTGCTTGATCAACCACGTTTGCATCATTCTCCCCTTCTTGAAAAGGATTTGTCCTCAAATCTTGATCATCTCCTACATCAAACAAGGAAAGATCACTAACATTAAAAGTAGAACTAACATTGTACTCACCTGGTAGATCTAATTTGTAGGCATTGTCGTTGATCTTTTCAATCACTTGAAATGGTCCATCACCCCTAGGTAAGAGCTTCGAACGTCGTTTTTCTGGAAATCTTTCCTTCCTCAAGTGCAACCACACCCAATCTCCCTTTTCAAAAACCATCTTTTTCCTCCCGTTATTGGCTTGCTTCGTGTATTGTAAATTCTTCTTCTCGATGTTATCCTTGACCTTCTCATGCAAACTTTTAACGAATTCAGCTTTCTTTTTGCCATCCATGTTCAACCTTTCACTCACAGGCAAAGACATCAAATCCAAAGGAGTTAAAGAATTAAAACCATAAACAATCTCAAATGGTGAATAATTCGTAGTAGAATGCACGCTACGGTTATAAGCAAACTCAACAAATGACAAACATTCTTCCCAATTTTTCAAGTTCTTTTTGAGTATAGCACGCAAAAGTGTTCCTAGAGTTCTATTAACAACTTCCGTTTGTCCATCCGTTTGTGGATGACATGTAGTAGAAAACATCAGTTTAGTGCCAAGTTTAGCCCACAAAGTTTTCCAAAAGTAACTCAAAAATTTAACATCACGGTCAGATACAATTGTCCTAGGCATACCATGCAACCTAACGACTTCCTTAAAGAACAAATCCGCAATGTTTGATGTATCATCAGTTTTGTTACAAGCAATAAAATGTGCCATCTTAGAAAATCTATCAACAACAACAAATATTGAATCTCTCCCCTTCTTAGTCCTCGGCAAACCTAAAACAAAATCCATAGAAATATCAATCCAAGGTTCACTAGGAACAGGAAGTGGTGTATACAAGCCATGTGGTTGTGTTCTAGACTTTTCTTGTCTACAAGTAATGCATTTTTCACAAACACGTTCAACATTACGTTTCATATGTGGCCAATAAAAATGCTCATGCAAACAACTCAAAGTTTTAGCCACACCAAAGTGCCCCATCAAACCACCACCATGTGCCTCCCTCACAAATAATTCACGAATCGATGACTTAGGAATGCACAATCTATCTTCTCTAAACAAAAAACCATTATGCAAATAAAATTTATCATGTGGACCATGCATACATGTTTCAAATATCTCCTTAAAATCCTCATCCAACAAATATAACTCTTTCACATTCTCAAATCCCAAGATTTTTGAATCCAAGGTAGAGATTAGTACGTACCTCCGTGATAGTGTGTCGGCCACTACATTATCCTTAATTTGTTTGTATTTGATTATGTAGGGAAATGTCCCTATGAATGCCACCCACTTGGCATGCCGCTTGTTCAGTTTCTGTTGTCCCCTAAGGTACTTTAGAGACTCATGATCGGTATGGATCACAAACTCCTTAGGCCTCAAGTAGTGTTGCCACATCTCCAAAGTCCTCACAAGCGCGTACAACTCCTTGTCATACGTTGGATAGTTCAGCGCTGCTCCATTGAGTTTCTCACTAAAGTACGCCACTGGTCGTCCATCTTGCATCAAAACACCACCAATACCTACACCTGAAGCATCACATTCAATTTCAAAAGTATTAGAAAAATCAGGCAAAACAAGTAAAGGCGCATTAATTAATTTTTGTTTAATAATATTAAAAGACTTCTCTTGCTCCTCGTCCCAATGAAATGGAACGTTCTTCTTAATCACCGCCGTCATCGGTGCAGCCAGTGTGCTAAAATCTTTTACAAACCTCCTATAGAAGCTTGCAAGACCATAAAAGCTTCGAACTTGACTAACATTAGCAGGTGTTGGCCAATCTCGAATAGCACTTACCTTATCCTCATCCACTTGTATCCCCAGTGAACTTACCACAAAACCCAGAAAAACAAGCTTGCTTGTACAAAAATAACATTTCTTAAGATTAGCATATAATTGTTCATCCCTAAGTGTTATCAGTACAAGTCTTAAATGTTTAACATGCTCATCCAAATCTTTGCTATACACAAGAATATCATCAAAATAAACCACAACAAATTTTCCTATGTAAGCACGTAAAACATGATTCATCAACCTCATAAAGGTACTAGGAGCATTAGTTAAGCCAAAAGACATGACCATCCACTCATATAACCCATATTTGTTTTTAAATGCTGTTTTCCACTCATCACCTTCCCTCATTCTAATTTGATGATAACCACTTTTTAAATCAATCTTACTAAAAATACATGCACCATGCAACTCATCTAACATATCATCTAGTCTAGGTATGGGATGCCTATACTTGATGGTTATATTATTGATTGCCCTACAATCCACACACATACGCCATGAACCATCTTTCTTAGGAACTAATAAAACAGGTACAGCACAAGGAGACATATACTCACGCACAAAACCCCTATCTAACAACTCACTTACCTTCCGTTGAAGCTCCTTAGTCTCCTACGGATTGCTTCTATAAGCTGGACGATTTGGCAATGCACTTCCGAGCACAAAATCAATTTGGTGCTCAATCCCCCTCAATGGTGGTATTCCTTGAGGTAGTTCCTCCGGAAATATATCATCAAACTCCTGCAAAAGGGAAACAACAATGCTCGGAAGATTTCCGGCTATATCACTTGTGTTAAAGAGAATCTCTTTGTACAGAATCACCACAAGTGTATCATGTGTGTGCAACAATTGTTTCATATCACTCTCTTGGGCCATATATATTTTCTTTTTAGCCTCTTTCCTCTCATTTTCTTTTTCCTCATTTTTCTTTTGTATGGCTATCTCAATTTTTTTATCACTTTTGTTTTTATCCATTTCATTTTTCTTTTCAAAGGCCATCTCACTTTTTAATTCACTCTTTCTTTCGGCCTCATCCCTTTTTTTCTTTTCTCGTTGGTCCTCCTTTATTTGTTTTGGGGACAAAGGAAGTAAAACAATGTGTTCTTTCTTGAGTACAAAAGAATATCTATTTTTAAACCCATCATGTGTCACTTGTCTATCATATTGCCATGGTCTCCCTAACAAAATATGACAAGCATGCATTGGTACCACATCACATAACACCTCATCAATATACTTCCCAATCGAAAACGCAACCAAGACTTGTTTGTTCACTTTCACTTCAGCACAGTCATTCAACCACTGTAGCTTATATGGTTGAGGATGTTTCAAAGTAGGCAAGCTCAATTTTTCAACCATCTCAAGACTAGCAACATTGGTACAACTTCCTCCATCTATAATAAGATTGCAAACCTTGCCATTGACAAAACACCTAGTATGGAATAAGTTTTCCCTTTGGTTTGTTTCTTCTTCTTTGACTTGGGTACTCATTATACGCCTAGTCACTAACGCTTCAGCCACAACTGCCTCATATCCCTCATCAGGATCCTCTAATGCAGGCATCTCATCTTTACCCTCTCCATCATCTCCCTCACTATGAGATTCATACTCCCCATAATTATTCAACACCATCACCCTTTTATTGGGACATTGGCTAGCAATATGTCCAACTCCTTGACACCTAAAACATTTAATTTCTCTAGAACGATTAATAGGAGTTTCAGGTTTACCTTGCATTCCTTGCTTAGGCGCCTCCTGTTTAATGTCAACTTTGGGCTTGACCACTACCTTGCTTTCTTCATGTTTAACAACGTTGGAACGCCATGGTGTTGATGTATTCCCAGCTTGTGTGGTACGGCCAACTCCTCTCCTCTTGAGTTGTTGCTCCACTTTTATCGCCATCTGCACCATTTCATCTAGATCCAAGTAATGTCTAAGCTCCACTTGGTCTTGAATTTCCCTGTTCAAACCACACATAAAACGAGCCATAGTAGCCTCACTATCCTCATCTATGTTTGCTCTAATCATGACTACTTCCAACTCTTTATAGTAGTCCTCAACACTCTTCACACCCTGTCTAAAGGTTTGTAACTTCTTAAACATTTCTCTATAGTAGTGATTTGGTACAAACCTCATCCTCATTACGCTCTTCATTTCAGCCCAAGTTTCTATAGGTCACTCATTGCATCTTCTTTTAGTGGTCACTAATTGATCCCACCAAATAAATGCATAATCAACAAATTCAACTACGGCCAACCTAACCTTTTTGAGTTCAGAATAATGGTGACATTCAAAAACAAATTCAACTCGCTTTTCCCATTCTAAATAAGCTTCGGGGTCTGACTTACCATGGAACGACGGAATTTTCATTTTAATGCTTCCTATGTTACTATCTTCCTTATTCCCATCATTGTACCTACCCCGTACGGCTTCTCTTCTTCCCCTACCAAATCCTCCTCTACTTCGTCCGCTCCTACCCCAGTTCTCATTTTGACTTTCCTCTTCTACACCCAAATCATAATCATCCTCTTCTTCTTCAACTGTACCCAAACCTTTAGGCTTAGATTTATTTTCACTAGTGTTAACCTCAAGCCTATCCAACCTCTCATATAAAGGATCCAACTCAGCCCTCATCATTCTACTAAAATACCCATATAACGCCTCCATTTGAACCTTAGACAACCCCTGATTCGAACTTTCTCCTACTTCCCTCTCCATTTTACTTTTAGATTTTGTACCTGCAAGAAAAATTTAGTAGAAATAAAAGATTTTCCTTACCCAAATTCTCACGATCACTCCAAAGAAATAACACTCGCACTCAAATATTTTTCACCCGAATTTGATAGTTCTTTCAAAGATGTGATCAATCTTTATATATATATATATTTTTTTTATCAAACTAACAAGATTCAACTTATGAACACTTGCAACTGTCTCACTTGGATTGCACAAAAACAAGAACGATAGAATAACATAGAACAAATTTTTCGAGAATTCTGGATTATCAAATAACAAAGGATGATAGAAATTACGCAGATCGAACAAAGGATAACACAAAACTGAAATAGAACGTATTTTTGTTTTTGTTTTTGGTAGATATGACAATAGAAACAAAAGGATACTACAGATCTGAGAACAAAATGAAATTTGAGACAGATCTGAAAAATAACAACAACGATAACTTACTTGAATTCAATGAGCCGAAGCTCTGATACCAAATGATGCGAAACCTCGTACGAATGAGAAGCAAACACGATTATCGAAATCGCACCCTCGACTCAATAACAAACAAGGATCGATTTGTTGTCCCGATCTTTTGAAACAAGTAACGGTTTGTGATATTCACCTCTAAGTTATTAAAACTTAGCAACAAATATCAACGATAAAACAATTGAATTTTAAACGAACCTATAAAGATCTTGTTTTGACAATCCGAGCGAAAAACAATCGACAAACGCCACAAAGATGCAATCTTTGATAAGTTTGATTTGATTTTTAAGACAAAGTTTTTGCCTTGTAAAGTTGAGAGAAATCTCAAGAACTTTGATATATCATTCAATTATTTCGTTCAACCTTGATACAATGCATATAAATACAATAAAATAACAAGAAAGTTGTGTGAAAAGGCTTAAATAAGATAACTAGCAAATTTGACACGGAAGTGCGCGCGGTGGCGCGAGATCTCGCGCTGGGGCGCGCAGCATACTGCCTTATTTTCTTCCCTGGGCGCGCGGTAGCGCCGGATCATGCGCGGGGGCGCGCGCTATACTGCCTTCATGCAACACCCGGCGCGCGGCCGCGCCGGAACTCGCGCGGTGGCGCGCGCGCCATGCGCGCGGCCGTGCAAAATGTGGCGCGGGTGCGCGTCACCTGCTGCCCATTTGCGCGCGGTTGCACGAGATCCTGTGCTGGTGCGCGCATGCTGCTGTCCTCATGGTCATTTAACACTTGAATAACATTCCAAACACTTCCATTGTTGTGTCCATGTTCCCCAAGCTCTTTTATTTTAGACATCCAACTTGTAGGTCCTTTTTGGTAGCTCATCATGAATCCTTGAAGTGCTTCTTTAAACTTCTTGCTACGTCCCCTCGTTATAGGTCCTTCGGGCAACTCCAACGACTCCAATGCTTTTTTTGGTGCTTGATCAACCACGTTTGCATCACAAGTAAAATCATCTTTTAAAAACAAGGGCTGTAAATCTTTATCCCGATGCTTAGAACTATTGCACATGGATCTCTTTGGTCCTATACCAGTCATGAGTTTAGGGGGAATGAAATACACCTTGGTGATTGTTGATGATTTTTCAAGATTACTTGGGTTATCTTTCTCAAATCAAAAGACCAAACTGCTGCACAACTGATCAAGCTTTTCAAAAGACTTTTAAATGAAAAATCAGTTGGAATTGATCGAATCAGATCAGATCGAGAAACTGAATTTATCAATCAAACTCTTTCAAATTTTCTAGAAAATGATGGAATCAAGCATGAGCTCTCAGCAGCTAGAACTTCTCAGCAAAATGGTGTAGCTGAGAGAAGAAATCGGACCCTTAAAGAAGCTGCTAAAACAATGCTTGCTGATTCTGGTATTTCTCAAAGGTTTTGGGAAGAGGCAGTAAACATTGCGTGTTATACTCAGAACAGATCAATGATTAATAAAAATCATACGAAAACACCATATGAGATCTGGCATGGAAGAAAAAGTATAATCACTTATTTCAAAATATTTGGGTGCAGATGTTTTATCCTTGATAATGGTAAAAATTATTTAAAAGCATTTGATGCTAAATCTGCAGAGGGAATATTTCTTGGATACTCATCAGTTAGTATAGCTTACAGAGTCTTTAACAAGAAAACCCTAAATGTTGAAGAATCTGCTCATGTTGACTTCGATGAAACTGAACTAACTAATAAGCCAACTGATCAAGTTGAGCTAGTTGATCGACTGACAGATATCAGTTTCGAGGATGATAATGAAGAAGACAATCATATTAATCAAAACACTCTTCAAACACCCGAACCAGAAGTGTCAGATCAATCAACTGAACCAGAAGCCATTCCTAGTGATTAGTTGATAGAGCAAACTGATGATATTCAGTTACCAGCTGAAGAAATTGCTGATACAACAAATACTGAGTACAGATGGAGAAAATCACACCCACCTGAATTGGTAATAGGAAATCCATCTGATCCAGTAAGAACTCGCAATCAAATGCTAAATCTATTTATCTATTCAGCTTTTGTTTCACAAATAGAACCAAAGAAAACTGATGAAGCTCTTGCTGATCCTAACTGGGTAAATGCAATGCAAGAAGAGCTAAATCAGTTTACTCGTAACAATGTCTGGAACTTAGTTCCAAGACCAATTTCAAAAACTGTCACAGGTACAAAATGGGTTTTCAGGAACAAACTGAACGAAGATGGTTCGGTTGGACGCAACAAAGCAAGATTAGTAGCACAAGGATACAGACAAGAAGAAGGAATTGACTATGATGAGACATATGCTCCAGTTGCAAGACTGGAAGCAATCAGAATGTTTCTTGCCTATGCATCATACAAGAATTTCAAGGTCTTTCAGATGGACGTAAATAGTGCATTCCTAAATGGCCAATTGCAAGAGGAAGTATATGTTGAACAACCCCCAGGTTTTGTAAATCACATCTTTCCTGATCATGTATATCATTTGAACAAAGCATTATATGGTCTTAAACAAGCTCCCAGAGCTTGGTACGAAACTCTTTCAAAATTTCTAATTGATCATGATTTTTCTGTTGGATCAGTTGATTATACCTTATTCAAATTTACTAAGAATAATCATATTTTATTAGTTCAAATTTATGTTGATGATATCATATTTGGGTCAACTAACCCCAAATTATGCGAGAAATTTGCTAAGTTGATGCAGGAAAAGTTCGAAATGAGCATGATGGGTGAACTGACATTCTTCCTTGGACTGCAAGTGAAGTAACTTGAGACTGGCATATTCATCAGTCAGACTAAATATACAAAGGAGCTGCTGAAGAAATTTGGCATGGAATCATGTTCAGCTGCAAATACTCCCATGAGCTCATCAGTTAAATTGGACACTGATCAAGGGGGAATATCAGTTGAGGCGACACTATACCGAGGTTTAATTGGGTAATTATTATACGTAACTGCCAGTCGCTCTGATATTGTATTTGATGTGTGTATGTGTGCTAGATTTCAAGCAAATCCTAAGCAATCACATTTCTCAGCTACTAAAAGAATTTTGAGATATCTTAAGGGCACACAAAATGTTGGGTTATGATATTCTAAAGACTCTACTTTCAATTTAGTCGGATATTCAGATGCAGATTATGCAGGATGTAAGCTTGATCGAAAAAGTACAAGTGGATCTTGTCAGTTTCTAGGAGACAGACTAATCTCTTGGTTCAGCAAGAAGCAGACATCTATAGCTACCTCAACAACTGAAGCAGAATACCTTGCTGCTGGTAGTTGCTGTGCACAACTGATCTGGATCCAGCAACAACTGAAATATTATGGAGTAATTACAAATAATTCGCCCATATTTTGTGACAACACGAGTACAATTGCCATCACTTATAATCCAGTTCTCCACTTAAGGACAGAGCATATAGATGTCAGACACCACTTCATCAGAGATCATGCTTTGAAGAAGGACATTAGACTTGAGTATATATCAATTGAACAACAAGCAGCCGACATCTTTACCAAACCATTACCCGAGACTAAGTTTTCTTACTTTCGCAATATTCTTGGTTTAATTGATTTGTCTTAAAATTATTACTAATGTTGCTTTCACTAATAGAATTATCTGCAGAAAAAAAGAACACAACAAATTGAAAATAATAATTCATTAAGAATACCACCGTTCCCAGTTTACACTAGAAATCATATAATCAACTGTATCTAGCCAATCCCTAACCCAATCATTCATCTCATAAATTCGAATTCTAGAAAATGCCCTAGTTTTAGAAATCTTATCAACCACATGCCACTCCTTCCATAACATCGCCTCCAACAAACATTTGTCCTCAATCAAATCTGTAACATGCCTAACTTCAAAACGTTCAAGATACTTTCTTGCTGTTGCTTCCTGAGCAAAAGTAGGAATCGCACCACTTCTACTCACTCTCTGCAACTCATGAATCTTAAACCATGTTGACATCACCTTTTTGAAACATATTCCTCCATCCTTCTCTTCATCTCTTCTGAACGTGGATTCGATTGTTCAGTAACATGAACGTGTGTACTGCTGTATGCATCAGAGTCACTTGAATCCGACATTTTAAACTATTGTTGTCTCACATTCTATCATCTTATTTATAGACAGATAAAATTTGAATGATAAAGAAACTGAAGAGACTCTAGTCAACCGAAGCATTTTTCTCATTTACCGAGGCCTCTTAACTATCAGTTGTTCATTGTCAACTGATATCAGCCTACCATTTACTACTCAACAATTAACTGATTTCAATTCTTAATCAACTTATATCAGTTAGTCTTTCATCAGTTCATTTTTTTATGATCATAATTTATTATTTGCAGGAAAAAAAAAACAAAGATAAGCCAAAATAAATACTTCATTCAACAATAAATATTTGCTTGAATTACATTTTCATATTTTTCCTCTATATCATCTATCCACATTCTCAACCAAACAGATAGAGTTGAGAAAGATGTTTTGCAAAAGCTGTGAGAAGAAGCTATGCGATTAAGGAGCTTCAGTTCCTTTTGAAGCATCAGCTGATAGATATGACCTTCCATGAAGACGTCCACCCACACAGCTATGTTCAAGTGCTCCCGCACTTCTCTCAACTCTGCCATCAGCTTGGGAGTAGTAGCCTCTCCAGAATTATACAGGAACTCTAGCTCCTGTAACCTTTCCCGGTAGGGAAGACTCTTATAGAAGACTTCGTCTTCTATGGCAGTCTTCCTAGCTTCTAGAGAAAATGGCGAAGCACTCGAGCTACTAGCATCTGCCATTCTTTGGTTTTGAATATTTTTCACCAATATAACTGAAACTAACCGTGTTATGTCTATTTATAGCAGAATATCAAGGAAGCTGAAGAGTCGTCAACATTTCAGCAGACCGATAATCTTTCTAATCTTTGAATTTATTCGCTTTAATGCACTAATTAAGGGGGAATAATGGTTTTAAGAGGTTAACTGAGAAGACAAATGTTAGTAAATTCTCAAACTGAAAGGACACAGTCTTTCAACTGATCTTTCAGTTGGGAATTTCACTAATCTTCTCATATAAGTTAACTGAATAAAACGAATTATATTCCAAATCAAGTGACGTGACTGTCTACTATCTAATGATGAATCCTATTTTGAAAACGTGGAAGCATTTGAACCATTTAAATTGTACACACGCTTATAGCACACGTACACACATTTTTACTCAAATTTTTAATGGACTGACACGTGTCCTGAATTTAAACAGTCACGAACAACTGTACTAAGCCCGCTTCAATTCAATTTTTCTTCTTACGCGTACAATCAGTTGAGAATACTAATTCCAGAGCTCTCGTTTACAAATTGTAGACCATTTTATCTATCAAAATGGCGAATCAAATTCCCGCTTACATGCTGAATGCAATGGCTATCAACTTTGGATCAATTCTATCTTTTGGCGACACTAATGTCAAGAACGTTTTTCAAAAACTCGAAACTGCTGGGTTAAGGACATTCTTGGGACAATCATCACAAGAGATCTACCCCAAAGAACTTCAGGAAATCTACTCTAACGGTACGATCAATTCTGATGGAAACATCGCTTTTACTATCAATGGTCAGCTGCTGACCATTTCCGAAGATTCCTTTAGAGAAATCTTTTCTTTACCATCTGATGGACTAGCACACTTATCTGATGTTAAGGCATCTGACATTGAAAAGATGCAAACCTCACTTTTTGCTGAAGTACGGAAAATCTATGTTTTCGACCCAAAGAAGGAACTGAAGCACGAAGTTCAGTTACTTGCTGATATAGTCGCCAAAGGGATTTTGGCGAAAGCTGGATCTTTTGCTGCACTTACTTTGGAAAAATTTCAAGCTATTTCTATCATTATGGCTGAACATAAATTCAACTGGAAGCATCTTATATTCAATATTTTAAAGAATATGTTTCTATCATCCAAACAGTCCAAAGGTTTTGCAGTGCAACTGAGCTATCTGCTGAAAGTGAAGGGGTTAGTGGCAGATAATAAAGAAAAACCATCAAAATTCAAAGTCTTTAATGCGAAGAATACTATGCCACCCAAGACAAAATTGGACATATCTCCTGATCAGTTTGTAAAGATAAAACAACAGATTGGGATTCAACAGGCGGCTCCTAAATCAGTAAAAAAGGCCAAGACATTGGCTCAACTGAAGTCAGCAAAAAGAAAATTAATTGTGGAAAAATCCGATTCAGAGAAACTCCTTCCCCAAAGATCACCAAGAAACCGAGAACCTAGAGGATTAAACCAATAACTACAGAGGAATCTATTCCTACTGACAAGCCAATATCTTCAGATGCTCAGCAGCCAATTGAAGCAGTCCCTCTGAAGATCATCCCTTCAGAAAAATCAATTGGTGCAAAGAAAGAAACAGTTAGGATCAAAGCCCCTCTGATTAATATTACTCGTCCCACTCCTCTGGCACCTGCCCGACCCAAGGGCATTAGTATTACAGAACGGGTGGATACTACACGAACTGGTCTGAAAATTCCACACATCCTCAGTTCTGACAAAGGCAAGGGAAAATTGACTGAAGAACCAAGGCCATCCAATCCCATTCAAACCCACATTGACCTTGTTTGGGACGAGGTTAATGATTTTGCAGCATCAAAACTTCAACTCTATGATGCTTGGACAGCCTATCGTACAAAGATTTTTGCCAAACAACTAAGAAAGAAATCTCAACTGAACAAATTCATCAAACTGGAAGCTTCTCTCCTCAAGATAGTCAAAGCTGCCACCATTGCCCAAGCTATGGAGAGAAAAACATATTTGTTTGATCAGATGAGAGCAAAGAAGTTAACACAAATTATTGACAAACTGAAGGCTAACTACGTTCCAACAAATCCTACTGCCTATGCTGATCATGCGGTGATCACTCAGCTAGACACCGATCTGATGGGATTGCTATCTCAGATAAAGTTTTGGGAAATGGATCAAGAGTTAGTCCTTCATAAAGGAGATTCAAACGATGATGAAAAGGAAATAGTTGAAGAACCTCCCTCAAAGCAGAAAGAGTCATCCTCAGAACAGGCTATTATTCCAACTGAAGAGCCAGTTCAGGATGTGACTCAATCACCAACTGGTGAACATCAAATGTACACTGTAGCAGAATTATCTTTCGCAAACATTGATGAAATTATTCAGATAGTGGTGCAAGAATCCCAATTGAGTGAACCCATTTCTGATAATGTTGATCATCCCGTTGATCAAATCAATCCAGAGGTGCCTATCTCTTTAGAAGCACCAGTTCAGCCAGATCCTTCTACTGAACAGACTATTCCAACTGATGTGCAAATTGATCCCCAAGATCATCCTGTGGAGACACCAATTTTGACTTCATCAGACTCTATTATTCCTCCAGGCAGCTCATCTGCTGATCAACATCCACTTTCTCCGCCTCAAGTTCCAAAAGACATTGCTGCAACAATCACTTCAGTTCAGAATGTTGCTGAAACAATAGCAACTAACCAAGAGTTGGTTATATTTGATCAAACCGCAAAGGGATCGGAATTCCCTCATCAGTCACCTCCTCCTCAATCTACAGAAATGGATCTTGTTCTTGAAGAGATCCAAAATATGCAGCACAATATGCAGCAGATAATCACTGACATCAAGAAGATTCAATCTACACAATTATCTCACACTGTCAAATTGGATTCTTCAATTGAATATGACTCTGCAAAACTGAAAGCAATTCAAGAAAATATGGATTATCTCACCAAAATTGTAGATGAGATGAAGAAAGGTCTAGCTCAAAGCCTATTTACAACTCAGGATATAGTTAGTCAACGAGTTCAACGATTAGAAACTTCTGTTTCTAATAAAATGGAATTGCTGCAGACCTGTTTACAAACTGCTGTCTCAAGTTTCTCAGCAGATGTCAAAATTCTTTCAACTAATGTTCGAAAATTATCTGAGAAGATGGAGTTGTTTGACAAAAAAGGGGAAGAAATCAAAGGAATGCTAGAACAACAGAAGAAATTCTCGTTTCAGTAGCAGTCTTCACTGTACTCATCAAGTTATTGATTCAGTTGATCAGTTTCTTATTTTATCTACAAAGAGTCCAATCAATCGTGAAATTCAGTTGATCAATCTCTTATCTACAAAGGGTTCAGTTACTTAATTTTGTCAAACACCATAACGGGGGAAATTGTTGGAAACTAAATTCTGGAGTTTGACAAACTGATCAACCAACTGAAAATACGAACCAACTGAACTCAGAAACTGGACTTAATAACTGAAATCGACAGTCTGATCAGTTGGAAACCGATCAGTTAATACATCCAGCCGAATGCCTTAAAGTTAAGTATCTCTCAGCTGAAGATGTCTCGGGAAAGAACTTTCAATCGACAAAGAGACATAACAGATTACAACTGAATATGAAACGCCACACCACAACCAAGACTACCTAGAACAACGCATTCCGGCTAAAGCAATTAAGACGCCGCAAACAAAGTCCAAAGAATAATGAAGTAGAAATCAACGGATACATAGATTCAAATTTATCTCAAGTTACCGTTGGAAAAGAAGCATATAAATATGACAGAGGAGCAGCTAAAAATAACAACGAAGTGAATACTATTCAAAAAGCTTGTTGTCACTCTGTCAAAATCTCAGCTCACCTCTTACTTGATTTATTCGTAGCAGTTAAGGTTGCAATTTGAGCTTACAAGCAAGTTGTAATAATCATTGAAATTCGATAGTGCTAAGATCAGTTAAGCACTGAGAACATTCTGTTATACTAAGAGTTTCAGTTTTTGGCAGTGTTAAGTCCAAGCTGAAGTGGGTCAGTACAATTCTTGTATTTGATCAAAGTCTTTTAGTGAATATCCTATCCTTGTGATAGAAGGGGTGACGTAGGAGTAATTGAAATCTCCGAACATCCAGAAACAACCCTTGCGCATTTTATTTTTGTATTTTATCTTTCAGTCACTTACCTTCCGCAACTGATTCAGTTTAACTGATTGATATTGATCAACAAGGTTCCGAGAATCAGTTCGTCACCAAACTGAACTCAAAATTTGAAAAGATCAATTTTAATCGTGAGTGTTTATTCAAACCCCCCTTTTAAAAACTTTTGATACGTTAACCGATCCTAACAGACCTTCATAAAAGTGAGAAACTATTCTCCACGTTTCAAAACCATGATGTGGGCATGTATTAAGTAATTCTTTATATCTATCCCAACATTGATAAAACGTTTCTCCTTGTTTTTGAGAAAAAGTTGTAATTTGTCTTTTAAAAGAGTTTGTTCTATGGGAAGGGAAATTTTTTTTGAGAAATTGTTGTTGCATTTCTTTCCATGATCTTATTGAACTTGATCTTAAATTTTGTAGCCATGTTTTAGCTTTAACTTTTAAAGAAAAATGGAAAAGCTTTAATCTAAATATATTCATGCTACAATTTTGATCATTATAAGTGTTACAAACTTCCTCAAATTCTCTTAGATGCAAATATGGATTTTCAGAATCTAAGCCATGAAAATTTGGTAAAAGTTGAATAATTTGAGGTTTGAAGTTGAAATTAGATGCATCAGGAGGAAAAACTAAACAAGATGGGCACTAGTTCTAATAGGGTTCATATGGTGCCTAAGTGTTCTTAATTGATCATGTTCTTGATTATTATTATTATTATTATTATTATTATTATTATTATTATCATTATCTTGATTATTTGAATTATCATCCATGTTTAAATTATTTTCAGATACTCGAATAAGTCTACCACATTTTTTTCGACTCCAAATACTCATACAAAAAAAACAACACAATACTTATAAATAAAACATAATTAACAAATATAAACTTAATTTATACCTCCCCGGCAACGGCGCCAAAAACTTGCTACTACTTAAATAATAATTCACCCAAGTGTAGGTTGTCTACAAGTAATATATTTCGTAAGTACGAGATCGATCCTCAGAGAGGTTATTTTGAGTATAAATTCATTAATTTATAGATTACCAAATGCAAGAATGAAGTTTACAAATTATAAATTTTGTCAAGGCTTGAGGATTTATTCTTGGTTTAGGTAATATTGTTTAACTAAAAGTATAACAATAGATCCTTTAATAAAATCAATTTTCATTTTACTATTTATTAAATACTAAAATTCATTTCTGAAACTGTATAAGTTTCTCTAACTTTTTTAAAGTTACTTTGATGAACTGTATTATTTTGATTAATGATTAATTATTCTACTATATCTTTTACATAATCTATTTCTTCTATTATTTGAGAAATACAAGCTCTAGAAGTTAGAGGAATATCCACCATATACTCTAAAGGTGAAATAAAACAATGACTAGATCTTGATCTAGCATAAACAGAAGATGGTAACAATCTTCTTTTTTCATTATTAAACTGTATTTGAACAGATCCCTCATTATTTTGTATAACATGTTGTAAATCTCTCTTTATTATAGGATTTCGAGGAACAGCTTGTTCAATTATCTAGTTTTCTGAAAATTCAATTTCTTCCCATTTTATAGATCTACGAGTTGTAACATTAGATCTATTAAAATTAGTTTCTATAAGAATAGTTTCATTTAATTTTTTATCTATTCTTTTACACATAGGATTTAGTGTAAATAATGGTTTATAATAAATACAATAATAGATACATATAACTTATGTTCCAAGAGTATAACTATAACCATGTGTTTTAACATTTAATGTTAAAGAATCTAATATATTTATGTCAGACAGTGATAAAGATAAATTAGGATAAACTTCAAAATATACTAGACCATGTGCCAGACTAGATTGAATTATTCTCATAAGGGATTGTTTCCAATTCAAATTTCTACCATCTCTTAAAGCTATTATAAAGCTTTCTGGTAAACCTTCTAAAGTTAAAGGTCTAAAGACAATTTGAATTAAACCTATATGAATAAATCTATAATTTTTCCTATAAGGTAAAATATCTTTATTGTTTAACAATCTAATAACCATTTCTTCATTGTGAAGAGGTATTGATGATTCTGTAGTTTTAACTACTTGTTTGAAACATTCTTTCAAAGGTTCCTAACTTATAAATCATTTAGATTCTATCTTAGGAATAGTCCATTTATTCAATAAATCCAAATTTTCAGGTAAATCATATTCTTCATTTAAACTGTTTGAACAGTTTCTTTCAATCCAAAAATATGCATTGTTTAAAAGTGCTAAATTATTAACCAAACTAATTCCATGGCTTTGATACCATCTGAGGCTTAGAATAAAATTAAATCTGATACGTGGCGTTGTTTTACCAAATTTTTCCTTAGTGATTTTCATACACATGGAGGTTATTGGTTTTCAGCCTATATACTATTTTCAACTCATACTGAGCTAAGAAAATGAGGCATTGAAAATTCCAGAATAATATTGAATATAAGATTTTTATTTGGAACTTTTTACAAAACATAAAAGGAATTATTAAAGATATACCAAAGAAATTAAACAACATATGATATTACTGAGGTCCAACTCAGAAACAAAAATTCATAAAAAATCACCCATAAAAGCCTTAAACGCCATCTCTCGTCTAAGCAGGCTAAAGGGCTATAACATTAATTTATTATTTCCTTGTTAAATTCGAACTTTGTGTTTACAATTTCCTTGTTCATCTTTTTACCTTATGTTCTAACCAAAAAATCCTTATATTACATTAAATATTAAAATTTTATGTAATCTTTTATTATCTTAATCTAATTCCAAGTTACAAATAAATATAGATCATGTCATAGTAAGGTAATAATTTAGCACGAAAAGTTTAGCCTGTCATTCAGGCTAATTTATGAAATATCAATTTAAAACAGTAAATAAAAACAGAAAATAAAAACAAAAAAAACTTACATAGTTGTAATCAGAAAACTTGAAGCTTTTTTTTATTCAGAAGGGTTGTTTACAGAGAGAGAATAGAGGGAAGCAAACTCGACCGTGCCAACAAAGAACAAACTATAACCTATTTATAGAGGGAAAAGTCGGACATGAAACCCCGGATTTCAACTAAAAAAATAAACAGTACAATGCTTTATAAAAGCAAATAGTAACATGGTTTCTAAAGTCAAAAGTTCTACAGTGATATTCCACCAACTTGTGATATCCCATCAAATTTATTAAAGATGAATATCCTAATCATCTTTAATATTATCTTTAATGGAATTTTTTAAAATTTCAAAAATATCACTGATATGAGAAAAATTAGGAATATCATCCTCTAGGTCTTTTGCGTCTTGCATTTGCATGAGATGAATAAATTGATTCTCACTTGATTATGAAGCTATTGATTTGTCAGATTTGGAATCAGAACATCCAATATTCTTATAAAGATCCCTCTTAATTTCTGCAATATAAACTTCAATCATTTTTTGTTTTGAATAAATTTCAAAATATTTCTGAGTCAAAATCTTGAATGCACTCATAGAATCTTTCTCTTTTTCTTTTTTATTATTAGAATCTTGAATAAAATTGAGTCTGATACCTGGCGTTGTTTTACCAAATTTTTCCTTTCCCGGGTCTGATATCTAATACTAATAAATTTAAATGTATCAAACCAAACGATTTAATAAAATATATAATTTCTTGTTCACAAACTAACATAAACATCGTCAGAATAATTTAAATGTCTCAAATGTTTGAAATATAATTTTCAACATGTCAAAATAACTAGTGAACAAAAGTAATCCAAACATCATCAAATAGCTCCTAAGACCCGAGAATCCCACTCTAACTCGTATCTCCTCGCCTGGAACATGACTCTGGCATCCCAAGCCTCGCCTCACTTACCGTCAAGCACATGAAAACAAGAGGTAGCCGACGTGCCGGTGAGTATAAACCAAGTATGGTACAATCAATAACATATGAGAATTTAATTTTCAAAATAGTTCATATAAATCCATAAAGATGCAATATAATGCAATGCTTGATCAGAAGCTGTGGGCTATCAATAAATTTCATGATCAAGTGAATCATCTGGTCATAGGGTATCCAAGGAAAGAGAATCCCCCAGCAACATCCACCGACTCATCCGCTCGAGGTGGGGTGCAGTGTTCTACAATCCCAGGAATATGGTGCGCCTATAGAGAGTGTTCAGGCCATAGCAACGACCTCCGCATACACTATGCCAACTCATCGATAGCCCCATACGTCCAACAAATCAATATATCAAGGCGACCTCCGCCATATCAAATCTGAACCGAAAAGTGGCTCAATATGCAATGCAATGATGCATTTCAATCTCATCAAGTCAATATCATAATAAGCTCATCTCAAAAGATCAATCATCAAAAATCACAAGTATTTCATCAAGCCATAAAATTTTCAATTTAAAATAAAAATGATACTTTTACCTCGTATGTTACCGACCGTAACATACCTTTCAAATATTACCAAATGAAGATCGAAATGTGTAGGTAAGAAGTCTTGAACCTCTGAATTCTACTATAACTCAAGAACTCGGATCATTTATCAAAACAGAGCAATTTCTGTACAAAATTCATAATTAATTCAAAAATGCTTCGAATCAATATCCGCAATTTGGATATTCAAGAAAACTCAAATCCCAACAATTGTGTAAAGGAATCCATATCATTTCTTAACCGTAATATGACATAAAAACATTCATTGAATCATTTTGTCAAACACGTGGCGTGCGTGCTAAAGAGTTAGCCCCTCTACAATTCCATTTCTTTTCCAAAATATCAATACATACAATACCATCAATCATTATATTAACAACTTTACCTCAACACTCAAACCAAACAACCCATTGTTTTCCCTTCAATCATTAACCCAAGGAAATAAGCTTTCTTACCTTGCTTCTAAACTCTTGAGGAGAAGAACTTCTAATCTCCAAGCAAAGATTAAGGCTTCAATCAAAGATTAATGTCTTGGAAGAAATTGGATTGAAGGAGAAATGAGGAACCCTAGCTCTAAACCGATGGAGAGAAATGAGGATGAGAAGAAATGATACAAAAATCATTCCCCAATCTAATATATACCATCCAAACCTCAAAACACGTTTTTTGTACAAGTTTTGGGCGCCATGGCGCGTGTTTTGGCGCAGGGGCGCGCACCATACTGCAAAAACACCAAAATTTCAGCAATGGGCGTTCCATCGCGCGGGATTTGGCGCAGGGGCGCGCCGTATTCTGTCCAAAACACATTTTTAACTTCAGAATTTGCGAAAGTGGTAAACTAGAAAGTTGTAACCCTATGTCTTGGCTTGCATCTCCAATTAGCCTCATGTCATTTGGAGGTCTGAGTAAAACGTTATGCTCAATCTCCCAACATGTGTCATTGTAGGAATGACGATACGCACGACACACTTCGGGGCGCTTTTGGCTCGTCTTCTCTAATTATTTGACAAAAATTCAAAATAAGAAAGTTATAGCCTTATGTCTTATATTTCTAATGAAAGTTTCCTCACATCAATTGGATCAATATACAAAACATTATGCTAAAAACCACAACTACTGCCACATTTTTCATACCGTTTCTGCACTTCCATTACCTATTTAGCTCAAATTCAACCTTTGATTCTACCCATCCATTATCTATTCAATTCTATAACATTCATTACCATTCATACCATTACGTAAAGCCATAAATCATCACAACTATTGCCACAATTTTATTTTTTTTAAAATTCGGGCATTACAATTCCACCCCTCTAAAAATTGATTTCGTCCTCGAAATCAATCATCTCTTTCAAGTCTAACATGTAATGATCAATAATGATCGTCCTCGACACCATGTCTGTTCCACTGTACTTTAATCAACGGTATCAATTTATTTCTGAGTTTCTTAACTTTTCTATCTAGAATTTTAATCGGTCTCTCAATGTAGCTCAAATTCTGATCTAACTCAACTTCATCGGGTGGAAGTACATGAGAAGGATCTGGATGATATTTCCTCAACATGGACACATGAAAAACATCATGAACACCTGATAACGCAGGAGGAAGAGCTAATCTATAAGCCAAATCACCAACCCGTTCCAAAATCTCATACGGACCTATAAGTCTCGGTGATAATTTACCCTTCTTTCCAAATCTAACTGTACCACGAAAAGGAGATATTTTCAAAAAAACTCTGTATGAGATAAACCACAACTACTCTCACATTTTTCATACCGTTTCTGCACTTCCATTACCTATTTAGCTCAAATTCAATCTTTGATTCTACCCATCCATTATCTATTCAATTCTATAACATTCATTACCATTCATACCATAACGTAAAGCCATAAACCATCACAACTATTGCCACAATTTTATTTTTTTTAAAATTCGATCATTACAATTCCTCCCCTCTAAAAATAGATTTCGTCCTCGAAATCAATCATCTTTTTCAAGTCTAAGATGTAATGATCAATACTGAAAGTTGTAAACCCTAGCTCTAAACCGATGGAGAGAAATGAGGATGAGAAGAAATGATACAAAAATAATTCCCCAATCTAATATATACCATCCAAACCTCAAAAAACGTTTTTTGTACAATTGCTGGGCGCCATGGCGCGTGTTTTGGCGCAGGGGCGCGCACCATACTGCCCAAACACCAAAATTTCAGCAATGGGCGCGCCATCGCGCGGGATCTGGCGCAGGGGCGCGCCATATTCTGTCCAAAACGCATTTTTAACTTCAGAATTTGCGAAAGTGGTAAACTAGAAAGTTGTAGCCCTATGTCTTGGCTTGCATCTCCAATTGGCCTCATATCATTTGGAGGTCTGAGTAAAAATTATACTCAATCTTCCAACATGTGTCATTGTAGGAACGACGATACGCACGACACACTTCGGGGCGCTTTTGGCTCGTCTTCCATAATGATTTGACCAAAACTCAAAATAAGAAAGTTATAGCCTTATGTCTTATCTTTCTAATGAAAGTGGCCTCACATCAATTGGAACAATATACAAAACATTATGCTAAAAACCATAACTACTGCCACATTTTTCGTACCGTTTCTGCACTTCCATTACCTATTTAGCTCAAATTCAACATTTGATTCTACCCATCCATTATCTATTCAATTCTATAACATTCATTACCTTTCATATCATAACGTAAAGCCATAAACCATCACAACTACTGTCACAATTTTATTTTTTTCAAAATTCGGGCATTATATATGACACGTGGCATTGTTTTACCAAATTTTTCCTTAGTGTTTTTCACACACATGGATGTTATTGGTTTCCAGCCTATATACCATTTTCAACTTATACTGAGCTAAGAAAAGGAGACATTTAAATTCAAGAATAATAATGAATATAAGGTTCTTATTTGGAACTTTTTACAAAACATAAAAGGATTTATTAAAGATATACCAAAGAAATTAAACAACATATGATTTTACCGAGGTCCACCTCAGAAACATAAATTCCTAAAAAATCACCCATTAACGCCATCTCTCGGCGAAGCAGGCTAAAGGGCTAGAACATTAATTTATTATTTCCTTGTTAAACTCGAACCTTGTGTTTTTGCCTTTTCCTGGTTCATTTTTTTACCTTATGTTCAAACCAAAAGACCCTTATATTACATTAAATTCTGAAATTTAAATAAATCTTTTATTATCTCAATCTAATTCCAAGTTACAAATAAATATAGATCATGTCATAGTAAGATAATAATTTAGTACGAATAGTTTAGCCTGTCATTCAGGATAATTTATGAAATATAAATTTAAAACAGTAAATAAAAACAGAAAATAAAAACAATAAAACTTGTAGACTTGTAATCAGAAAACTTGAAGCTTTTATTTATTCAGAAGGTTGTTTACAGAGAGAGAGTAGAGGGGAGAAAACTTGACCGTGCCTACGAAGAGCAAACTATAACCTATTTATAGAGGGAAGAGCCGGACACGAAACCTCGGGTACAAACTAAAAATATAAACAGTACCATGCTTTACAAAAGCAAATAGTAACATGGTAAACAAAGTCAAAAGTTCTACAGTGATATTCCACCAACTTGTGATATCCCATCAAATTTATTAAAGATGAATATACTAATCATCTTTAATATTATCTTTTATTCAATTTTTTAAAATTCCAAAAATATCACTGATCCGAGAAAAATTAGGAATATCATCCTCTGGGTCTTGTGCGTCTTGCATTTTGCATGAGATGAATAAATTGATTCTAACTTGATTATGAAGCTATTGATTTGTCAGATTTGGAATCAGAACATCCAATATTCTTATAAAGATCCTTCTTAATTTCTTCAATATAAACTTCAAACATTTTTTTCTTTTGAATAAATCTCAAAATATTTCTGAGTCAAAGTCTTGAATGCACTCATAGAATCTTTCTCTTTTTCTTTTTTATTATTAGAATCTTGAATAAAATTGAATCTGATACGTGACAATGTTTTATCAAATTTTTCCTTAGTGTTTTTCACACACATGGATGTTATTGGTTTCCAGCCTATATACCATTTTCAACTCATACTGAGCTAAGAAAAGGAGACATTTAAATTCAAGAATAATAATGAATATAAGGTTCTTATTTGGAACTTTTTACAAAACATAAAAGGATTTATTAAAGATATACCAAAGAAATTAAACAACATATGATTTTACCGAGGTCCACCTCAGAAACATAAATTCCTAAAAAATCACCCATTAACGCCATCTCTCGGCGAAGCAGGCTAAAGGGCTAGAACATTAATTTATTATTTCCTTGTTAAACTCGAACCTTGTGTTTTTGCCTTTTCCTGGTTCATTTTTTTACCTTATGTTCAAACCAAAAGACCCTTATATTACATTAAATTCTGAAATTTAAATAAATCTTTTATTATCTCAATCTAATTCCAAGTTACAAATAAATATAGATCATGTCATAGTAAGATAATAATTTAGTACGAATAGTTTAGCCTGTCATTCAGGATAATTTATGAAATATAAATTTAAAACAGTAAATAAAAACAGAAAATAAAAACAATAAAACTTGTAGACTTGTAATCAGAAAACTTGAAGCTTTTATTTATTCAGAAGGTTGTTTACAGAGAGAGAGTAGAGGGGAGAAAACTTGACCGTGCCTACGAAGAGCAAACTATAACCTATTTATAGAGGGAAGAGCCGGACACGAAACCTCGGGTACAAACTAAAAATATAAACAGTACCATGCTTTACAAAAGCAAATAGTAACATGGTAAACAAAGTCAAAAGTTCTACAGTGATATTCCACCAACTTGTGATATCCCATCAAATTTATTAAAGATGAATATACTAATCATCTTTAATATTATCTTTTATTCAATTTTTTAAAATTCCAAAAATATCACTGATCCGAGAAAAATTAGGAATATCATCCTCTGGGTCTTGTGCGTCTTGCATTTTGCATGAGATGAATAAATTGATTCTAACTTGATTATGAAGCTATTGATTTGTCAGATTTGGAATCAGAACATCCAATATTCTTATAAAGATCCTTCTTAATTTCTTCAATATAAACTTCAAACATTTTTTTCTTTTGAATAAATCTCAAAATATTTCTGAGTCAAAGTCTTGAATGCACTCATAGAATCTTTCTCTTTTTCTTTTTTATTATTAGAATCTTGAATAAAATTGAATCTGATACGTGACAATGTTTTATCAAATTTTTCCTTGGTGGTTTTCACACACATGGAGGTTATTGGATTCCAGCCTATACAACTATTTTCAACTCATACTGAGCTAAGAAAAGGAGACATTTAAATTCCAGAATAATATTGAATTTAGGGTTCTTATTTGGAACTTTTTACAAGACATAAATGGATTTATTAAAGATATACCAAAGAAATTAAACAACATAGGATATAACCGAGGTCCACCTCAGAAACATAAATTCATAAAAATCACCCATAAACGCCTTAAACGCCATATTTCGGCTAAGCAGGCTAAAGGGCTACAACATGAATTTATTATTTCCTTGTTAAACTCGAACCTTGTGTTTTTACCATTTCCTGGTTCATCTTTTCATCTTATGTTCTAACCAAAAAAACCCTTATATTACATTAAATTCTAAAATTTAAATAAATCTTTTATTATCTCAATCTAATTCCAAGTTACAAATAAATATAGATCATGTCATAGTAAGGTAATAATTTAGCACGAATATTTTGGCCTGTCATTCAGGCTAATTTATGAAATCTAAATTTAAAAAGTAAATAAAAATAGAAAATAGAAACAATAAAAACTTACAGAGTTGTAATAAGAAAACTTGAAGCTTTTTTTTATTCAGAAGGGTTGTTTACAGAGAGATAATAGAGGGGGGCAAACTCGACCGTGCCTACAAAGAACAAACTATAACCTATTTATAGAGGGAAGAGCCGGACATGAAACCCCGGATTCCAACTAAAAACATAAACAATATAATGCTTTATAAAAGTAAATAGTAACATGGTTACCAAAGTCAAAAGTTCTACAGTGATATTCCACCAACTTGTGATATTTCATCAACTTTATTAAAGATGAATATCCTAATCATCTTTAATATTATCTTTTATGGAACTTTTAAAATTTTCAAAAATATCACTGATTTAAGAAAAATTAGGAATATCATCCTCTAGGCCTTGTGCGTCTTGCATTTGCATGAGTTGAATAAATTGAATCTCACTTGATTCTGAAGCTATTGATTTGTCAGATTTGGAATCAGAACATCCAATATTCTTATAAAGATCCTTCTTAATTTCTGCAATATAAACTTCAATCATTTTTTGTTTTGAATAAATTTCAGAATATTTCTGAGTAAAAATCTTGAATGCACTCATAGAATCTTTCTCTTTTTCTTTTTTATTGTAAGAATCCTGAATAAAATTGAATCTGATACCTAGCGTTGTTTTACCAAATTTTTCCTTAATGGTTTTCACACACATGGAGGTTATTGGTTTCTAGCCTATACATCATTTTCAACTCATACTGAGATAAGAAAAGGAGACATTTAAATTCCAGAATAATAATGAATATAAGGTTCTTATTTGGAACTTTTTATAAAACATAAAAGGATTTATTAAAGATATACCAAAGAAATTAAACAACATATGATATTATCGAGGTCCACCTCAGAAACATAAATTCATAAAAAAATCACCCATAAACGCCTTAAACGCCATCTCTCGGCTAAGCAGGCTAAAGGTGTAAGGTCCGAGAAATTTATCCTGTTAATCTGAAACGATTTAGTGATTAATTGATATGATTATAGACGGAATGAATCAGACCGGGAAAGACAAGAAAAGACGCGAAATATGTGCGAGGGAGATGCCATCCGCGCACATGCGCGATCTGGTGCGCACACATGCGCGAATTTAGCAGAAGACCCCGCGCATATGCGCGGATTGAGGGCGCGCATATGCGCGAGGTGTCCAGTAGCCAAGGAGCTGGAACAGAACATTGCGCGCACATGCGCGACGTGAGCCGTGCACATGTGCGAAATGTCCAGAGAAGTTGGCGCAAATGCGCCGGATGGAGGCGCGCATATGCGCGAGTTGCATTGCACGAGACAGTAGGTCTCGCGCATATGCGCGACGATGGGGCGCGCATATGCGCGAGCTGCCGTGAGTCAAATGCGCCGAGACATATTGTCTTGCGCATATGCGCCGAGTGATGTCGCGCATATGCGCGAGACATGCAGGTTGAAGGATTAACCACATGTACCTTACCATGCAATATAATATGAAAATGATTCATTTTCCTCCACCTTTCTTCTGAGAAAACCGAGAAGAGCTCCAAAGATTGATAAGTCCTCTTGAAGACTAGAAATCGATTTGTTCAAAGATCCGTCCGTTCGATTTTGAATCTGACTTCAGTACCGTGATCCAATCGTTTAAAGCTACTACAGGCTGTAAGTTTGATTAATTCTGGTATCGTTTGAAATTATGATATTGTCAGAATTGAATAGGAATCATATATGGTGTTTCTGGTATAATAGACATCGTATAATTGAAGTCAGATTGAAGAACAGACTGTTTATGTATTTGTTATGATTTTCGGAGTTGATTTGATTGAGATTCGATATCAGAATTGTATTGTTATTGATTATAAGTTGTACCGATATTGATTATGAATTCGGGTATTATATCTGTGATGTTGAGATTGACGAGGTTATCGAGACTGTATTGTTATACCGTCGAAAATCAGTAAATTGATATTGATCAGATTCAGTAGTGATTTCGATTATATCGTGATATCGTCGATATGGATTAGATTGTATCTTGATTCGATATTGATCAGATTATGTTTGATTTGAGTATTGATCAGAATATATTTTGAATTGAGTTGCATATTGAGATTGTGCCTATGCGATATTGTATTTCATATTGATATGGACAGATTTGACTTTGAGACTTCGACTTCGTCAGACCGCGAAGACAAAGGTATAAATTTATGTTGATGTGGGATTGCACAACTCGAGTCCGATTGACTTGAGTTTCCCAAAATCACATACTTTACTTTATTGCATTGATATTTGCAATTGTATGAGATTGATACCTTTGAGTTATTGATTTATGTATTGATTCATAAGCGGATACGCTTAATTGTGAATGAGTAATCTTGTGACAGTAGTGCCGGATAGTGATGGAATCGTCACCGGCGCATTGCACATTGTCACAAGATAGGATATTGGTGAAAATGCCAAAGTCTGTGAAGGTTAGGCCAAGACACCGGACGTTTGGCTATATCGGAGTGGATAGAATTGGAGTTTCTTCTATTACTGGTGTTCGATATGGAAAGAGCCAAAGTCCGTGAATAAGAACTTACCACCATCCCGATCGGGAGTGTAGGTGGGTGTATGTTCTTATTCCGATCGGGATCCCTAGATTAGGACTGAGTCGAGTCTGAGTCTGAGAATCACGGAGAGTGATTCATTGCTTGATATGGAATTATGTTCCTGATGATGGTATATGTTTAGAATATAATTTATTCTTGATATTGATTCATGTTTAGAATTATAATACATGTGATGAATATTTGATTCATGTTCTGATTTTGATACATGTTATGAATGTTTATTTCATGCTTTTATATTGTTTATATGAAAGGCATGTATACATGATTTATACTGGAAATATAATTCTCACCGGAGTTATCCGGCTGTTGTCTTGTTTGTATGTGTGCATGACAACAGGTGGGACATGATCAGGGTCAAGACACGAAGAGAGAGAGATCATGATTAGAGTGGAGACTACGGACTTGGATTAAAGATAGGGTTTGAACACTTGATAATTAGTTGTTAAACCTTAGTTTTTATTGAATATAGATTGTACAGGACTTGTACTTTATTTATACGAATCTGTATATTAAATAGATTCCATTACGTTCCGCAATTAAAGAAATTTTTTTTTGTGACCCAAATTACTTGAATTAATAAATTGATCCTAATGATGATTAAGAATTAAATTAGCGTCTGGGTCCCCACAAAAGGGCTAGAATATGAATTTATGATTTCCTTGTTAAACTTGAACCTTATGTTTTTATCATTTCCTGGTTCATCTTTTTATATTATTTTCTAACAAAAAAACCCTTATATTACATTAAATTCTAAAATTTAAATAAAGCTTTTATTATCTCAATATAATTCTAAGTTACAAATAAATATAGACCATGTCATAGTAAGGTAATAATTTAGTACGAATAGTTTAGCCTGTCATTCAGGCTAATTTATGAAATATAAATTTAAAACATTATATAAAAATAGAAAATAAAAACAATAAAAACTTTAAGAGTTGTAATCAGAAAACTTGAATCTTTTATTTATTCAGAAGGTTTGTTTACAGAGAGAGAGTAGAGGGGAGAAAACTTGACCGTGCCTATGAAGAACAAACTATAACCTATTTATAGAGGGAAGAGCCGGACATGAAACCCCGGGTACCAACTAAAAATATAAACGGTACAATGCTTTATAAAAGCAAATAGTAACATGGTTAACAAAGTCAAAAGTTCTACAGTGATATTCCACCAACTTGTGATATCCCATCAAATTTATTAAAGATGAATATCTTAATCATCTTTAATATTATCTTTTATTCAATTTTTTAAAATTCCAAAAATATCACTGATCCGAGAAAAATCAGGAATATCATCCTCTGGGTCTTGTGCGTCTTGCATTTTGCATGAGATGAATAAATTGATTCTCACTTGATTCTAAAGCTATTGATTTGTCAGATTTGGAATCAGAACATCCAATATTTTAATAAAGATCCTTCTTAATTTCTTCAATATAAACTTCAATCATTTTTTTCTTTTGAATAAATCTCAGAATATTTCTAAGTCAAAGTCTTGAATGCACTCATAGAATCTTTCTCCTTTTCTTTTTTATTATTAGAATCTTGAATAAAATTGAATCTGATACGTGACATTGTTTTATCAAATTTTTCCTTGGTGGTTTTCACACACATGGAGGTTATTGGATTCGAGCCTATACAACTATTTTCAACTCATACTGAGCTAAGAAAAGGAGACATTTAAATTCAAGAATAATTATGAATATAAGGTTCTTATTTGGAACTTTTTACAAAACATAAAAGGATTTATTAAAGATATATTAAAGAAATTAAACAACATAGGATATTACCGAGGTCCACCTCAGAAACATAAATTCATAAAAAATCACCCATAAACGCCTTAAACGCCATCTCTCGGCTAAGTAGGCTAAAGGGCTACAACATGAATTTATTATTTCTTTGTTAAACTCGAACCTTGTGTTTTTACCATTTCCTGGTTCATCTTTTCATCTTATGTTCTAACCAAAAAAACCCTTATATTACATTAAATTCTAAAATTTAAATAAATCTTTTATAATCTCAATCTAATCCCAAGTTACAAATAAATATAGATCATGTCATAGTAAGGTAATAATTTTGCTCGAATAGTTTAGCCTGTCATTCAGGCTAATTTATGAAATATAAATTTAAAAAGTAAATAAAAATAGAAAATAGAAACAATAAAAACTTACAGAGTTGTAATTAGAAAACTTGAAGCTTTTATTTATTCATAAGGGTTGTTTACAGAGAGAGAGTAGAGGGGGTCAAACTTGACCGTGCCTACAAAGAACAAACTATAACCTATTTACAGAGGATAGAGCCGGACATGAAACCCTTGGTACTGATAGCCGGGCATGGCGTTCAAAAGATTGGACGAAGGTGCAAGGAGGCATCGCGTCAACTCATCAGCAATCAAGAAGGGCTCGCAGGACAGAGTGTCTTGCGCACATGCGCAAGTTACGATGTGCATATGCGCGACACGGGCAGAGAGTTCCGCGCATATAGGGCGCGCATATGCGCAGTATAGGACGCTGCACAAATTCATGGAACAAAATACTTCGCGCATATGCGCGAGATTGGGGCGCGCATATGCGCGCGAGGAAAATGCGAAGACAGTAACTTCCGCGCTTATGCGCGGGTATAGGCGTGCATATGCGCGCGACGCAATTTCAGAATTATTTCCTTCCTATTTTAGAGTCCTTTTGTTCTGGTAATTAGATTTGATATCTTTTTGATTTGTACACAATATATGGACGAAAATTAATGATTGTAAACAATTAATCATTGAGTTTAATCATAATGATAGAGTTTTTCTCTCAATTTCAAAGCTTGGCTTTGTATACACCTTTGTGTGTTTCTCAAATCAAACTTATCAAAGTTTAATACTTTGGGGCGTTTGTCGATTGTTATTCACTCGGATTGTCAAAGACGATTTATTTGAAGGTTCGCTTGAATTTCGATTGTTTATCATTCGTTAATATTTGTTGTTAAATTCTTTAATTTAGAGGTGAATATTTCACATTTACTTGTTCAAAAAGATCGGGACAACACAACCGTTTCTTTGTTTCATCGAATCAAGAGCGTGACTCCGTATTTGAGCGCGTTTGCTTTTCTTGGTTCGAAGGATCGCATCAGGTACCAACAAAAAATGTAAACAATACAATGTCTTATAAAAGCAAATAGTAACATGGTTACCAAAGTCAAAAGTTCTACAGTGATATTCCACCAACTTGTGATATCCCATCAAATTTATTAAAGATGAATATCCTAATCATCTTTAATATTAAATTTTATAGAATGTTTTAAAATTCCAAAAATATCACTGATCTGAGAAAAAATAGGAATATCATCCTCTGGGTCTTGTGCGTCTTGCATTTTGCATGAGATGTATAAATTGATTCTCACTTGATTCTGAAGCTATTTATTTGTCAGATTTGGAATCAGAACATCCAATATTCTTATAAAGATCCTTCTTAATTTCTTCAATATAAACTTCAATCATTTTTTCTTTGAAATAAATCTCAGAATATTTCTGAGTCAAAATCTTGAATGCACTCATATAATCTCTCTTTTTCTTTTTTATTATTAGAATCTTCAATAAAATTGAATCTGATACGTGGCGTTGTTTTACCAAATTTTTCCTTAGTGGTTTTCACACACATGGAGGTTATTGGTTTCCAGCCTATATACTATTTTCAACTCCTACTGAGCTAAGAAAAGGAGACATTTAAATTCCAGAATAATAATGAATATAAGGTTCTGTGGGGTCCTTAGCTCCTAATCGTTATTACAATGCACTTTGATTAGGGTTAACTAATTACAGCGGAAAACGAGTTTAAAATTTCTTTACAATGAGCCCAAAATATTTCATCTATAATTTAAATAATGAAAATAGTATTTAATCTCACATCATAAACATGCCCACACGTAATCAAAACCAATCATATACAAACAACTCATATTCTCGGGACATGCCACGGTATATAAATACATATACATATATACTGGGAACAAAATATAAATCTCAACTCAAACTATGACTCCCTCCAGAAGTACCCTCTCCGGTCTCATGATATCCTGGAGTACCTGCCATTGTCCACACACAAAGACAACAACAACACCCCTTGGGGGTGAGCAAAGCTCCGTATGGAACAACCATCATTAATACCACAAGTATCTAAACAATGATATATGGTATGCAATGCATGTATGTCGTGGAGGTATCAGGTCAAATGCCCATCCACTGAGCACATGTCAGAATCAAACGAATCGCTATCAAATCAATGCTCGAGCTGGCACACCGACCTCAATCAGGGATACTCGTATGATAGCGTCGACAAAGCGCCATCAAATCCCAAATCTCAATCAATCGTCGGGGCCACAAATGACTATGTTTTAAGGGTCATGTAATACCAAACATAGCATTGTGTTCACAAACCCCATAATCCAATCAAATCATATCAGGGTATCCAAGGATCATAGCTCAACGTGCATGTCATGTATCGATGTATGCATCAAACGATGTGTGTTAACAAAACATTTATGTTATACATCGATATTCAAATCACAATGTCATGTATGCCACATAAACTCAACAAATAAGGCATATAGACATATATTCTCAATTAAATCAATCAAACATATATCATATAATACACATACCTGTCGTATGTTAACCGGTCGCAACATACCTCAATTCTTCGTTCCAGTTGATGTAGCTTGAAGATATCAGTATAATAATCTATCTAAATCAATAACATATTCATTCCAATCAACAACATGATCCAAAATCAATAATATAAGTTCCAAATATCTTTTGATACTTTGAAAATTCATATCAAATCAAAATCATAACATAATTCAATTCCGACTTCGAATACGAATTTCTTGTCGGTTATTCTACCACATATAGGAATCTTGACTTCAAATACATGCTATTCCAGCACTTTCATATTTAGAGCTGCTGAAACTAGAAAAAATTTACCTCAAAGGGAAGCTCTCAATGCGAAGATTCTGAATATATAATTTGTTTCGCGTTTGGACAACGTTTCGAAGTCGATTCGGACAAAAGAAATCAATTTCCCAACTTTCCCTCAAAGTTGCTGAAATGAAATGACGAAGGAAAAGAACGAAAGAGGTTATTCTTATCCCCACCGATCTCGCTCTTGGGCGGTTGAATTATCGCGCCCGAGCGCGAGATGTTCTGCCCCCGAGTATCAATTGCACCGCGCTCGGGCGGTCAAAAACTACCGCTCGGGCGCGGAAAGTTCTGCCCGAGTAATAACATATACTACACTGGCGCTCGGGCGGTCATTTTCTACCGCTCGGGCCCACATGTTCTATCCAAAATATTGATTTTGCATTGTATTGGCGTCCGGCTTCTCCACTCGAGTTCTTACAACTTCATTTCTGTTAATTAATCAATATCTAGTGCGATATTTCCTTATTAACATTTATTTTCTCATTTTCCATTGTCATGATATACCTCATATACATAATCACATGACAATTTCATAAATTATCGATAATCAACATAGGATTTACGATAATACGATACACGGTCCTTACAGGTTCTTAGATGGAACTTTTTACAAAACATAAAAGGATTTATTAAAGATATACCAAAGAAATTAAACAACATAGGATATTACCGAGGTCCACCTCAGCAACATAAATTCATAAAAAATCACCCATAAACGCCTTAAACGTCATCTCTCGGCTAAGCAGGCTAAAGGGATACAACATGAATTTATTATTTCCTTGTTAAACTCGAACCTTGTGTTTTTACCATTTCCTGGTTCATCCTTTTACCTTATGTTCTAACAAAAATACCATTATATTACATTAAATTCTAAAATTTAAATAAATCTTTTATTATCTCAATCTAATACCAAGTAACAAATAAATATAGATCATGTCATAGTAAGTTAATAATTTATCTCGAATAGTTTAGCCTGTCATTCAGGCTAATTTATGAAATATAAATTTAAAAAGTAAATAAAAAGAGAAAATAAAAACAACAAAAAATTACAGAGTTGTAATCAGAAAACTTGAAGCTTTTATATATTCAGAAGGGTTGTTTACAGAGAGAGAATAGAGGGGGAAAAACTCGACCGTGCCTACAAAGAACAAACTATAACCTATTTATAGAGGGAAGAGCCGGACATCAAACTCCGGATTCCAACTAAAAATATAAACAGTATAATGCTTTATAAAAGTAAATAGTAACATGGTTAGCAAAGTCAAAAGTTCTACAGTGATATTCCGCCAACTTGTGATATCCCATTAACTTTATTAAAGATGAATATCCTATTCATCTTTAATATTATCTTTTATGGAATTTTTAAAATTTTCAAAAATATCACTGATCTGAGAAAAATTAGGAATATCATCCTCTGGGTCTTGTGCGTCTTGCATTTGCATGATATGAATAAATTGATTCTCACTTGATTCTGAAGCCATTGATTTGTCAGATTTGGAATCAAAACATTCAATATTCTTATAAAGATTATTCTTAATTTCTTCAATATAAACTTCAATCATTTTTTCTTTTGAATAAATCTCAGAATATTTCTGATTCAAAATCTTGAATGCACTCATAGAATCTTCCTCTTTTTCTTTTTTATTATTAGAATCTTGAATAAAATTGAATCTGATACGTGGCGTTGTTTTACCAAATTTTTTCTTAGTGGTTTTCACACACATGGAGGTTATTGGTTTCCAGCCTATATACCATTTTCAACTAATACTGAGCTAAGAAAAGGAGACATTTAAATTCAAGAATAACAATGAATATAAGGTTTTTATTTGAAATTTTTTACAAAACATAAAAGGATTTATTAAAGATATACCAAAGAAATTAAACAACATATGATATTATCGAGGTCCACCTCAGAAACATAAATTCAACCCATAAATGCCTTAAACGCCATCTCTCGGCTAAGCAGGCTAAAGGGCTACAAATGAATTTATTATTTCCTTGTTAAACTCGAACCTTGTGTTTTACCATTTTCTGGTTCATCCTTTTACCTTATGTTCTAACCAAAAAACCCTTATATTTCCTGGTTCATCCTTTTACCTTATGTTCTTACCAAAAAACCCTTATATTGAATCCCAAAAATTGAATTTAAAACTCATTTGATAGCTTTATAATAAGACCTTTTTTCAACTAATGGAGATATAACCCATTCTTCAATAGATATAATCTTTTTGATAACAAACTTTGAGAAGTTATAACTTTCTTTCTGCTGAGTATTACTATAAAAATGAGTTATTTCAACGTTTTTTGAGGATAATAAAATATTTTCATAAAATCCTCTTTGTTTGTAAGAACAATATACACATAATATTATTTAACATGCGTTATGATCTTTCGGAATGCTGCCAAGCGTTACGTATTTTCCTAAATGTACAATTACAGGTTTTACATCTGGACGTAAAAATTCTCAAATTTATCTTTTTTTCACTTTAATGACATGGGGTATAATTATTTAAGGTTAAATATAATTTTCCATAATTTTATGAAGCTTAAAACTAGGTTTTTTAATTAATTTTTTAATTAACGTTTCACGAGGAGATTAAATCCCGGATAATTTCAAAACTCATTATTTTGATCCCAAATTTTAAACATAACACTTTTATTATTTATTCTACCCTCGGGAGCCATGAACCAAACCCGTGGACCCATGGTTCCAGTTTTCCTTTTAATTTACGAAATAATGACACTCACTCAAACACACCGAGCCATCTCCCGATTTACTCGAGCCACGCCCGAGCCACCTTGCGCCAAACCCTAGCCAACCAACTTAGACACCCTACTGACAAATCCCGGCCCAAATAACTAGCCCCTAAATCACTCAAACACTCATGGAACTGATCTACATAATCTGTGCTGACTCCTAGCCTACACCAAGACTCCTAGCCCACTAGGACACTTCCAGGAGAGCCACCACCGAGCCAACCTGACCCTAACCGACCCTGGACCACGCCCAGAGCCTACCAGACCAGCCCAAGCCCTGGACCCAAGCGGCGAACCCCATGAAGCCAGTACACAACCTGCACGCTAGCTTTCCCTTGTTCCTAAGGTCTCGGCCCTCATCTCCCTCGAGCCACCATGAGCCTTGGCTGCACCAAGCCCCGTCCTAGCCCTGACCCATCGTCCCTAGCCCCTACTGGACTACCTAGCCAGAGACCACCCTGAACCGTGAGCCCCTACACAAGAAGACAGCAGCAGCGCACCTCCGTGGTTCTTCTCACGATTTCCATGTTTTTGCTCAAACCACAACCTGCCCAGCCACTCCAGCCCCTGGCCCGACCCTTGCCCATCACCCTAGGACCCTGATGGACCACCTAGCCTAGCCCCAAACTGAGCCACCCTCTAAAACATTCGGTCACCTCCTTGATCCAGCGCGAGAAATGCTTGGGGAGAGTCCTTGCTTTTGTGGACTCCTCCCCAGCCTGAACCATGAGTCCTAGACATGCTATGACTCTTCCTAGGACCTAAACATGACCCATAGGACCCAACCACCAGACCTAGTCGAGCCCTCTTGCCCCATGCACAGCAAACCGAACCTTGCACCATGAAAGACCAAACAAAACCCACGGCCCTTCTTTGGTTCCTTGCTCACGGTTTCAGCATGTTCTCTTGATTATTTTATCATGTTTTGTCCCTAATATATTCATATTTTTATCATGTATTGGAAGGCTAAACCCTTGGATTCATAACTTTTTTAGAATAAACATAAAATCATCGTGTTTTTGAAAATATAGGATCTACCGAAAAATAATTCAACAATCATATTTTTCATGCATAAAAAAAGACACATATGATGATTTTATGATGTTTAAAAGGATTTAGAAAACGTGCCTTTGCGTTTATCACGCACAAATTTTCAATCGTCGGCGAGGAAGGACGAACGGACGACGAAGAACACAAGCTTTTCTTTCTTCTTAAATTTTGAAAATCTGAATTGTGTGTGCAGGGGTGTGATTTACGGCTGATTGGTGTGAATTGTGAGGGTTTGAAGACCTAATACCCTTATTTATAAATAATTAATATGCTAATGGGCTTTGGTTTTGGGCTTGCATGCTTAAGGGTAATTGGGCTTACTAAAATTAATAAAATTGGACCCAATAACACTTAACTAATTAAATAATAAAAATTTATAAAATAAGTTTCCCAAAAATAATATTTTCGATATTTTAAAACTCTTGTTTGCCAAAAACCGGCTTCCAGGGAAAAATCGATCTCGACTCGTAAAATAATTCGAACTCTAACGTTTTAAAAAAAAATTAAATCATTTTTAATCATATTAGGAAGCCTTGTCATTATTTAAATAAAAATACATATTCTTGTCTTGGTCGTCCCCGGTCTCCTTTCTCCTTTCTCATGCCTATTATCGAATATTCAGGTAAAATCTTTAATTTCATGTAATCATGTCATATAATCATTTAATCATGCAACCGTAGATTTAATCATATAATAAATATCATGTCAGCATTTCAAATCAATTAAATAAAACAATTAAGCAAATAAAATAATTTTGTATGCATGCGGTTTACGTGGACTGATTTTTCGGACGTTACAATTCCGCTCCTCCCCTTAAATAGAATTTCTTCCTCGAAATTTTTCCTTTTTCTTGATGATTGCAAAGTTTAGGTTCTGTTATCCACCTCAAACATAACCTCTAACTTAAATCTTATTCTTTGATTCAGTCCTCAAAATCTTGAAAATTGCAATTCTAACCCAAAAATTCCCCAAAGTCGACTCCTAAATCCCGCTCAAATAGTGCATGCACCCTATTCTTTTCTAAGTTCTAATCAATTCCACTATCCAACATGCATTAATCATTTTACATGAAGAATGCAACTAACATTTATATCATGCATCATATAAACATTAAAAAAATTTTAACCATATAAACTATAAAGCAGTAAGAACTCACATATTTGAGGCGTGACTTCTTGAGCTTCTCGAAGTGGCAGTACACAACCCTTTGGGGAAAAACCTTGGCTCTGATACCAACTGAAACGACCTCTATTTTTTTATATATATTAATCATAAATCATAAACTCGAAAATACTAACTAAATAAAATAACTTAACAATTCTAACAATCATAATAATTTAACAATTTAAATCTCAAGTGCATAAAGTAATATCCTAAATCATCGACTAACCAAAATTCATAAAACGACCTTTAAAAAGATCGGCTAATAATAAAATTAAGCATAAAAATATCTCTAATAAAAATCATTAACATAATCTTTAAATCCTTAATCTATCTAGCTAGTGCGGAAAAATAAAAGCTCTCGGGTGTGTAATGCTGCACTCGATCCACTCAAGCGTCAGCACCTCCAATAATTCATCCAAACATGCATCATACAAACCTAGTGAGTCTAAAGATTCAACACGTTCTAAACATGGATAACAAATAATACATATACATTCACATACATTAAAATCATATTTTTATTTAAAATAGCTTTTGGACATAAATAAACCATTTAAAATCATTTTAGCAAATTAAATCATGTCAGGATCGGTTGATTGGTTGAGAAGTGTTTAGAAGGGGTGTTTGAATAAACACTCACGATTTTAGAATTTTTTCGAATGAAGTGTCAGTTCTGTGAAAAACTGAAACTAGGAATCTTGCCAAACAATGACAATCAGTTTAACTGATAACACTTGCGGAAATAAACTGGCTGAAAGATAGAATAAATAACTGAAGTAGTAACACACAAATATTTATAGATGTTCAGAGATTGAAATAACTCCTACGTCACCCATTCTATCACAAGGTTAGGATATGCACTAAAAGACTTTGATCAATAAAAAATTTGTACAGACCCACTTCAGTTTTGACTTAACACAGCCAAAACTGAAACTCTTAGTTTACTAGATATCTCACAGTTCTTCAACCGAACTTAGCACAACTGATCTAGTTAAGATTAAATAAACAATAAAACGGTTTGTGCTTGTAAGCTCGAAAGGTAGCTCAAATGCTACAAATAAATTAGATAAGTGTGAGCTTTTTGATTCTTGAGTAAGAGCGATAAATTCAGCTGGGTAACAACAAGTTTGAGAGAATAGATAGATCGATTGTTTGCTCAACTGCTCTTCTCACCTATTTATAGGCTCCTCTTCAACGGTAACATTAAATATAATTTGAATCATTATATCCATTGATTGCCACATCAACCTTCCTCTGACATTCGTACACTATAAGCTCTGAAATACGGCGTTCCACTACGAGTTGCAGTATGTGTAGAGCTCAAAATCAGTTACACGTAAAACCCATGCATTTATTCAATTGTTAGATCATTTATTTAAATTTAAAATGATTTTTAGTGATGCATGACCTATTTAAATTGCATTATTTTAAATTATTTATGTTTATGTGATGCACGTTAAAATGTTTTCTCAAGTTTCATGTTTCAAGCGATTATTAGATGCGGGATCGAGGAAAAGAGACCGGTGACAATTTTGGCATTTTTTTAATGTGGTATTTTATTTTTAGTTAAGGTTGGACATTTTAAATGAATGATTATTTTTTATCATTTTTAAAGCCTAAATTATTTATTTAGTGATGTTAGGATTTTAAAATTTTTAAAGTTTAGCAAGTGTGCATTTCTTTTTAATTTAAGGAATTTTATTAAGTTAATTGTGGGTTAGTATTTTTAATTAGTTGTTAATTATCAATTTAGCACAAAATTACCCCTGATCACCTACACTAACTCATGCACAAACCCACTAACACACACACACATTCTCGGTTACACACACACACAATTCCCTTTCTTTCTTCATTTCCTTTTTAAAGAAAATTCTAGGGTTCATAGAAGATAGAGCAGCCGCCCCTTTCCCTTCATATTTCCAGCAAAATTTTGTTGATTTTATTGCAAGAAAACCGTTCCACAAGCATCCCGGATAGTCTCTCGCACCCTTCCAGTTTCGGTGTCGTCGTTCGGTAATGTTAATTATCAAAAGGCACGTATATTCTGTTTTTTCTGCGTCGATCTTGTCATAGTATTTATGTTGATGTTTATTATGCGTAAAATTCATGTATGATGTTCATAGTTTGAGCAGAAAATTGGTTGGATCAGTTTTGAAATAATTTTTAGATCTAAATTTTCGTTTTTCACTGTATTTTGAAAACTGCGATTTTTTGGTCGAGATTTTGGGAAAACTTTCAACATATGAAACATAGAACTTTTTGATACCTTCGATTTGATATAAAATTCGAAATATTTGGATAAAAATTGAGTGCGTTATGGTGTTTTTCGTGGGGCTGCTCAAACTTCGTTTTCTGAAAATTTTGCTATTGTTGTGTTCTTGAAGTTTATTTGTTGCAGGCTTCGTTGGGAACCGTCGGGTGATCTCTATTGTGTTTAGGTATATGGCGTATGAGTTTGAGATGAGTTTTGATGCTTCATTTCGTGTCGATAGTCGTGAGTTGCATTAGAAATCGTAGGAAACAACTGGTGTCAAAAATTGAGTTTATGGGTTTTATTGCGTTGCGGGTGGTGCGTCGTTTCTTTGGGAACGGTTGGGGCATTTTTATGTCGTCGAATCAGTGTCATAGCGTCCTAGGATGAGTCTCGATGGGTTGGTTCACGATTCGTATGATTTAGTTAAGAGTATTAAGCTTCGAGTCGCGGAGTCTAGAAGACTCGGCGCCCGAGCGGTAATATTTTATCGCCCGAGCGCCGCTCTTTCTGCCCGAGAGTAGGCTTCCAGAGACCTGGCGCTCGAGCGGTAATTTGTTACCGCCCGAGCGCGGACCCATATGTAAGAAATGTTTGGTTTCCACTTATTTTCAAGTTTCAATAGTGAGTTCATGTCTTTTATTTTTGGAAAATGTTCACACATCATTTTAGAGATTGTTCGGGGTTCAATGTAATCGGTTAGTACGATGATTTAACGAGGTCAAATCACGAGTGATCTAGAATGTCATAAGCTATTTTTGTACTTCGGTGGTGAGCACGAGTACCTACGTCTAAGCTATGTAAGTTAAGGGTTTGAACGCTTGTTAGTTTGTGCAGCAGTGGCCCCAAACGAGATCCAACGAATTCCTCAACACCAAGTAACTAAGTATGTTCGACGTGCAAGAAAATATTTTAAAATTTTTTAGTTATGCTAAATATCTTATGACCAAATTATATATGAGATTGGAAAGCGGTAAAGCATGACCAGGGACCAATCCACCCTGTTAAATTATGAATGGGTTTAGATCAGGATTGAAAAGCGGTAATGTATGAACAGGGACCAATGCACCCGTTAAATTATGAACGAGGATCTCATGCATGTGGCAATGTATCTTCCCTGTCAGCCCAGTACTGTGGTTTAGTCTGATCAGGAGTATTTATGTATGAGTCACTTGCTTTGAAACATGCCTCTACGCAAAATGATGAAGTTATATATGTTCAAGTATGTACAAATATGCAAGCATGTTTAAGAAAAGTTTAACGTTATGGAACGTCTATGTAATGTATGTAAGATCAAGCTTTTACAAGCATGTTAAAGTTCAAGTATGTATGTTCTATTTTAAAGTTGCATGTGATTTTATTACGTATTACTTGCAACTTCCAGTTTATATGTGTTGACTCTTTAGAATAACTAGACTTGATCGATGCAGGTGAGGATGCATTTGAGGAGACGAGGGGTGAGGACCAGTGAGCTGGCTTGGACTGAGCTGGAGGCTAAACCCGAGGACCGCCGTGTTTTTAAGAATTTATGAAAGTTTCAAAAACTCTGATTTCATGTTTGTTTACGATGTTCTAAAACAAGTATTTTCGTTAGAAAAATTTCTACGGTGATCTTTTATTGCAAATACTTTTAGATGGTTGGCAAACTTGAGTGTGGTTGGTTTATGGCAAATGTTTTTAGACGAACGAGACATTTTAATGCAAATTCGAAAGTTTATTTTATATTTAAGAAAATTTTTATTTTTCCGCAAATTTCAAGTAGTGTAAAGTACGGTACGTTACAGTTGGTATCAGAGCGGTGTTCTTGTAAAGGGTTATGCCCACTGCCAGTTGCAAGAAGCTCACGAAGCCACACCTCAAGTCTGTAAGTTTTAAAGTTTTGAATTATGTTATGCATTAAGCATTAAGTCATGATTTCAGCATGTCCATGTTTTAAGTTCAATTTACGTGCATCGTATGCTATTGATACTATGTTCATGCATATTGGGTTTACGTGTTGGGTAAATTGTTGGAACAGTATGCCTCCTAGACTCATAATTAACCGAGAAGCAAGGGATGAGGACAGAGAGGCTCGTTTGGAAGGGAGAGATGCTCCTCCTCCACCACCGCCAGATATGCATGCACAGATGCTTGCGGCTATGACTCAATTCTTCGCACAATTTGCGGGGAACCAGGCTGCAGTTGATACAGGGGCTAGGCCCAAACCAGAGGCGGTGTATGAGAGGTTCAGGAGGATGAACCCAAAAGAGTTTTCGGGGACTACTGACCCGATGATAGCTGAAGGATGGATTAAGTCCATCGAGGTGATTTTCGTGTTTATGGAGCTGCAAGATGCAGATAGGGTCAGATGTACCACGTTCCTTCTGTCAGGGAGACAGCAGCGTAGCTGAGTTCGTGAGGAAGTTTGAGAGAGGGTGTCATTTTGTGGGGACCCGGACGCTAATCAGTTCTTAATCGTCATCAGGATCAATTTACTAATCAAGTAATTAGGGTCATAAAATTTTTTTCTTTTTAATGCGGAATGTAGTGATATCAACCTAATATACAACTCAGTATAAAATAAAGTACAAGTCCCGTACCGTCTACAAATCAGTAAAAACTAAGGTTCAACATCTAATTATCAAGTGCCAAAACCCTATATACATCAAAGTCCGAAGTCTCCACTCTATCACGATCTCTCCTCATCTCCTAGACCCTGATCCTGTCCCACCTGTTGTCATGTACACATACAAACAAGACAACAGCCGGATAATTCTGGTGAGAATATAATCCCAGTATAAATCAACGAAACATGCAATCATATAAACAAATATAAAGCATGTAACAGATAACAGCAATAGGTATCAAAATCTGAAACATAATCAATATTAGGCTGTCGACAATACTCGTAACTCTACAATTCGGACTATACTCAATCCTAGTCTAGGGATCCCGGTTTTCAGAAGTTGGCATTCCCATATCGAACAACAGTAATAGAAAAGACTCCAGTTCTATCCACGTCGATAGGGTATCGATCACCAGTAATAGAAGAAGCTCAGATTCTATCCACATCGGTATAGTATCGATCACCAGTAATAGAAGAAACTTCGATTCTATCCACATCGATATGATATCGATCATCAGTAATAGAAGAGTTACGACTCTATCCACATCGATACAGTACCGATCACCAGTAATAGAAAATGTCACATTTCTATCCACATCGATAGCCAATCATCTGGTGACAGACTTCGGCACTATCGCCCATACACTATCTTGTGACATCGTGCAATGTGCCCGTGGCGATCCCGCCACTATCAGGCACTTATGTCACAAGATTACTCGTCCAATACCTGCTATCTATAAATCAAGAGAACAAGTACATCAATCAAATCAATGCAAATATCAATGCAATAAAATAAAGTATGTGATTTAGGGAAACTCAAGTCTAAACCGACTTAAGTCGATCTCCCGATACTACATTGACTTATACCTTTCGTTTGTAGTCTCGGTCTGAAGCAATATCAATTCTGAACTCAAGACTGTCTCTGTAAATCTGAAACGACATATTGAGAATCATAATATCAATATTCCATTCTCAATTCAACACTGAATCTGATTAATCCGGATTTAATTCAAATAACAGCATAACGGCACAATCTCAGTATCCACGTCATTACCAAATCAACAGACATCAATTACAAATCATAACTCATATCCGATACAATTTGTAATCCATCCATAATCCAAATCTGTCAGATTTCAGATCAATATAATCAGAAAATCATAACAATTCCATAATCAGTCCGTTTCTTAATCTGACTTCGATTCTATGATGTCTAACATGTCAAGAACATCATATATGACGTGTATTCAATTCCAACAACATCATAATTTCAAAACATGTCAAAACGTAGTAAAACTTACGTCAAGTTGTAACCTACGTTGCTAGGAACTATGTACCGAAGTCGGATTCAAAATCGACTCTTTTCTGGGAAATAATGAAGGAGGAACGAAGCTTTGTTACATATATATATATTGCATTCACGCATGGAAAGCAAATGGCCGATCCTACATGCAACACGTCTCGCGCTTATGCGCCGATTTAGGTCGCGCATATGCGCGAGACCTTCTGGTCTTCGCACATTTCTTCTCGGCAGCTCGCGCATATGCGCGACACCTTCCACGCATATGCGCGAGACTCTCTAGAGTTGTGATTGAACCTTCACACAGCTCGCGCATATGCGCGCCTTCGTGTCGCGCATATGCGCGAGACCTTCTGTCCAATTCGCGCATGTGCGCGTCTCATGTCGCGCATGTGCGCCGATGGTACTGTCCTCGCACATACATTTTCACACGTTACTTCAAATCGTGTCTCGGTTAATCCTTTCATAATCATATCAAATTATAAATCAATAATTACAGATTACTAGGATTAAATTTCCGGGCATTACATTTCTCCCCCCCTAAGATATGATTTCGTCCCTAAAATCACAGGCAATCCATCATATCAATAAGAAGGTATGTAATAAAACTGAACAGAAATTTACATCAGTGAAATAATGCTGGGAATTCTTGTCTCATATCTGATTCTGTCTCCCAAGTGGCTTCTTCAACGCCATGACGAGTCCATTGTACTTTCACCAACGGAATTATCTTCGTTCTGAGTTGTTTTTCCTTACGATCGATAATCCTGATCGGTTTCTCAACATAACTCAATGTCTCATCCAGCTCGGTCTCGTCGGGTTGAATAACGTGTGAATCATCAGGGAGATACTTCCGCAGCATTGATACATGAAAGACATCATGTATTGCAGATAATGAAGGTGGCAATGCTAGTCGATAGGCTCGATCTCCTATCTTTTCAAGAATCTCATAAGGACCGACGTATCGTGGAGACAATTTCCCTTTCTTCCCAAATCGGACCACACCTCTGAAAGGAGAGATCTTTAGGAACACTCGGTCTCCTGCTTCAAATACCAACGGTCGTCGCCGAAGGTTGGCATATTTAGCTTGTCTGTCCTGGGCTGCCTTCATTTTCTTCTGAATCAATTTCACTTTTTCAGTCATATCTCTGATCATGTTAGGTCCTGTCTCAAGAACCTCAGAGATATCATCCCAATAAAGAGGGGATCGACATTTTTTTCCGTACAACGCTTCAAATGGTGCCATCTCAATACTCGTTTGATAGCTATTGTTGTACGAAAACTCGCAAAGAGGCAACACATCTTGCCAATTAGTGCTAAAATCAAGCACCACAGCTCTTAGCATATCTTCCAATGTCTGAATCGTTCGTTCTGACTGTCCGTCAGTCTGAGGATGATATGCGGTACTCAGATGTAACTTTGTACCAAGAGCTTGTTGCAAACTCTGCCAGAAGTGCGAAGTAAATCAAGGATCTCGGTCTGAAACAATTGACTTCGGCACTCCGTGCAGTCTAACCATTTCCTTGACATAGATATCGGCCATCTGATCATATCTATAGGTCATCTTGTATGGAATAAAGCATGCAGATTTGGTCAATCGATCAATCACGACCCAAATCGCATCACAACCTCGGGAGGAACGGGGCAACTGTGTCAAAAATCCATGGAAATGTGCTCCCATTTCCATTCAGGAATAGACAAACTCTGTAACAGTCCTACAGGTTTCTTCCTTTCAGCCTTCACCTGTTGGCAATTCAGACACTTGGCTACAAATTCGGTGACATCAGATTTCATTTGTTTCCACCAATACTGTGTCTTCAAATCATTATACATTTTCCTGCCACCAAGATGAATGCTAAAACGACTGTTGTGCGCTTCTCTGTCAGTATTTGCTGTCTCAATTCTAAAACATTCGGCACAACAAGACGATTATTCACATAAAAAATACCACTTTGAACCTGATATTCCGATCGATGTCCATTTCTGACCATAGCAATCGAATTCTGTATATTCTGATCAACTTTTTGTGCCTCTTTGATTCTCAATATCAATTCTGGTTCAGCTCGAATTGCATATAATCTCAGAGGCTGACAATCTGTTTCAAAAGCTAATCCAGACATACAACAGTCTTCTATTAAATTCGAGACACATATCGTCGATAAGGATAAAGAACATATCTTTCGACTCAGTGCATCGGCTGCTGCATTGGACTTTCCTGGGTAGTATTTGATTTCACAATCGAAATCCTTTAGCAAATCAAGCCATCTCCTCTGTCTCATATTCAACTCTGACTGTGAAAACAGATATTTCAAGCTTTTATGATCAGAATAGATTTCGAATTTCTCACCATAAAGGTAATGTTGCCATATCTTCAAAGCAAAGACTATGGCTGCCAATTCAAGATCATGAATTGGGTAACGAGATTCATGGGGCTTCAGTTGCCTCGACGCATAAGCAATAACATGTCCTCGCTGCATCAACACACAGCCCAATCCTCGGTGAGATGCATCACAGTAAACCACAAAGTCACCAGTACCTGAAGGAATCAACACAGGCGCACTGGTCAATCTCTTCTTCAATTCGAGAAAACTGGTCTCACATTCCTCAGACCAAACAAACAGAGCATTTTTCTGAGTCAACTGTGTAATCGGTTTGGCAATACTTGAAAAATCTTTAATAAATCGGCAATAATATCCTGCCAAACCCATAAAGCTGCGTATCTCTGGTACAGATGTCGGTTTCGGCCAAGAAATCACTGCCTCAACCTTACTGGGATCAACTGATATCCCGTCTCCGGATATGATATGTCCCAGAAACACCACCTGTTTCAACCAGAACTCGCATTTCGACAGTTTAGCATATAACTTTTCAACCCTCAAAATTCGCAACACAATTCTTAAATGTTCTGCATGCTCCATCACATTCTTTGAATAAATCAAAATATCATCAATGAAAATAATCACAAAATCATCGAGATATTTCTGAAAGACACGGTTCATTAATCCCATAAATACCGCTGGTGCATTCTTCTAACCAAATGGCATGACAATAAATTCATAGTGTCCATACCTGGTTCTGAATGCTTTCTTTGAGATATCAGACTCCCTGACTCTCAATTGATGGTATCCAGATCTCAGATCGATCTTAGAATACACCGAAGAACCTTGCAACTGATCAAATAAATCATCAATACGAGGCAATGGATATTTATTTCTTACCGTTGCCTTGTTCAGTTGCCGGTAGTCGATACAAAGTCTCATCGACCCATCCTTCTTCCTCACGAACAGTACTGGAGCGCCCCAAGGAGAAACACTCGGTCTGATATATCCCTTGGCCAGTAAATCCTCCAGCTGTTCTTTCAATTCTTTCAACTCGATAGGTGCCATCCGGTACGGAGCCCTCGAAATCGGAACTGTTCCCGGCATTAACTCAATGCTGAAGTCTATCTCTCGAATCGGAGGCAATCCAGGAATCTCATCTGGAAAGACATCAGCAAACTCACACACCACTGGCAAGTCCGCCAATGATGGGCTCGACTTCAGTAAATAACCTGAATATACCAGGAATCCATCCGCTCCTTTCTGCAATAATCGAGTCATATTTATTGCAGATATCAAAGGAATTCTAGCTCGAGAACCCTTACCGTAAAATTTCCACTCCTCAGCCATTTCAGGTCTGAAACGAACAATCTCGTGGAAACAATCGACTGTAGCCCTGTACTTGGTCAACGTATCAATACCGATAATACAATCAAAGTCAGATATCCCAAGCACAATACAGTCTAACTCAATTTCATGCCCATCATACTGCAGTATACACGATCTAACAGATTTCACTGATATCAAACCCGTCCCCAAAGGAGAAGAGACAGACACTACCGCAGATAATGACTCAATAGGTAAAGAATGCATCAAAGCAAATCGCTCAGATATAAATGTATGTGATGCACCAGTATCAATCAATACATGAGCAGGATAACTAGAAATAAAACAGTTACCTACAACAACATCATCAGGTGCATCTTGTGCCTGCTCCTCCTCAGTCAAGGCGAACACTCGGGCCTGCTGTCTAGGAGGCTGGCTCGCTGTCTGGCTCCCTCCTGGCCTCGGCTGTGACTGAGTAGGCGATGCTGGCTGGAAGGAATGAACGGCAGCAGATCGTCTCCCTGTCTGAGTCACTGATCTAGATGACTCAGCGGCCTGGGATCCCTGGGCACTTCGCTGTGGACACACTCGGGCAAAGTGTCCATGCTGTTTACAAATGCGGCAGTTGCCAAACACTCCTCGGCACTGCTCGGTGGAATGCTTCCCTCCACAAGTGCTACAGTAGGGTCCTGTATAACTCTGGACCTGACCCGTCTGTCTAGAGCCACTCGAACTGGATGAGCTACTTCCAGCTTTCTTGAATTTCTTCCCCTTAGCTTTCAGGAAGTCTTTCTTCCCACTACCACTGCCGCTCTCAAATCGAGGAGCTGGTGGAGGCATCTGTGATCTCGGTGCTGAAGACACAAACGAAGCCTCTTTCTGTCTCATCAGACCAGCTTCAGCTCCCTTGGCTCGGTTCAAGGCATCAGTAAAGTTGTTTGGCCTCCCGGTATTCACCAAGGTAAAGATTTCAGGATTTAGGCCATTTATGAACTGGTCCGCAACGGCCTCATCATGTTCAGCTACGTGGGGAGCAAATCGGAGCAGTGTAGAGAATTTGGCAACATATTCCTCAATATTTAGCTGGCCCTGCCTCAAGTTTGCAAACTCGGCTCCCTTGTCCTTTCTATACGACACTGGAAAGAACCTTTGATAAAATTCATTTCTAAAGACATTCCAGGTGATAGTCGTACCTCGTTGTTCCAAGGCCCGCTTTGTGGTAATCCACCAGTTCTTTGCCACATCGTGTAACTGGTGCCCTATCAGTTTCACCCTTTTCTCATCAGTATAGTCCAAGGACTCAAACAACATCTCGATATCATCTAGCCAACTCTCGCATTCCACTGAATTCTCCGTACCCTTCAGAGTGGGTGGATGGAACGACTGAAATCTCTTTAAAAAGGTCTCCATTGGAGTGGCTGTAACGTCCATTGGAGGATTTGAAGTACTACCCTGTTCAGATACTCTTTTCGGAGGCATATCTGATAATCAAAAGGATTAGTAATCCCAATACACAAATATGTTTCAGTCCTCCTCCGATCATCTTACTGCTGATCCAGAATCGGTGCTGATCCATTCTCAATAACACATGTTTTCAAATCAGGTCAGATAAACAGATAAACATGCATTATAAAGCAGTAAATCATGCTAGCAATCAAAAGCAGGAAAGAAAACCTCAATCTACCCCGCTCACTAGCTCCTATCTCAGTCTCAAGGATCTATCGCTCTGATACCACCTGTTGTGGGGACCCGGACGCTAATCAGTTCTTAATCGTCATCAGGATCAATTTACTAATCAAGTAATTAGGGTCATAAAATTTTTTTCTTTTTAATGCGGAATGTAGTGATATCAACCTAATATACAACTCAGTATAAAATAAAGTACAAGTCCCGTACCGTCTACAAATCAGTAAAAACTAAGGTTCAACATCTAATTATCAAGTGCCAAAACCCTATATACATCAAAGTCCGAAGTCTCCACTCTATCACGATCTCTCCTCATCTCCTAGACCCTGATCCTGTCCCACCTGTTGTCATGTACACATACAAACAAGACAACAGCCGGATAATTCTAGTGAGAATATAATCCCAGTATAAATCAACGAAACATGCAATCATATAAACAAATATAAAGCATGTAACAGATAACAGCAATAGGTATCAAAATCTGAAACATAATCAATATTAGGCTGTCGACAATACTCGTAACTCTACAATTCGGACTATACTCAATCCTAGTCTAGGGATCCCGTTTTCCAGAAGTTGGCATTCCCATATCGAACAACAGTAATAGAAAAGACTCCAATTCTATCCACGTCGATAGGGTATCGATCACCAGTAATAGAAGAAGCTCAGATTCTATCCACATCGGTATAGTATCGATCACCAGTAATAGAAGAAACTTCGATTCTATCCACATCGATATGATATCGACCATCAGTAATAGAAGAGTTACGACTCTATCCACATCGATACAGTACCGATCACCAGTAATAGAAAATGTCACATTTCTATCCACATCGATAGCCAATCATCTGGTGACAGACTTTGGCACTATCGCCCATACACTATCTTGTGACATCGTGCAATGTGCCCGTGGCGATCCCGCCACTATCAGGCACTTATGTCACAAGATTACTCGTCTAATACCTACTATCTATAAATCAAGAGAACAAGTACATCAATCAAATCAATGCAAATATCAATGCAATAAAATAAAGTATGTGATTTAGGGAAACTCAAGTCTAAACCGACTTAAGTCGATCTCCCGATACCACATGTAAATATTGGAGGCTTATGTAATTGTGCGTTTGCATCCCATGCATTCCCTAGGATTGGACCTAAGTCCGTGTTTGGCTCACACGGGCCATTAATTTTTGGGGTGATTGATCATCCTTGTTTAGATTAATGTTTATAATATATATGCATGATATATTATAAATAATGAGTATGTACGTTATTATTATGATAATAACAAAGTTGCATGAATCCGGAAAACATACGATCAAACATGGCGAGGTTTTAAACAAAATTAATGATTAGACCTTTCAAAATTAAAAAACCCTCATTTTGAATAAGATTCAAAATTAATATCAAGCTTGAAAAGGAGAATTATAAAGGTGTTTATGAATTCCATATATTCCATCGACAATGGGTGCATGATGAACGCTGCCCGTGCTCGTGGCTCGGCTCATATTATTAGGGGAGCCCTGGACACCGGAAATCTATGACATCCATTAACATGATGATGTGAACTACGTGGAAATTCCATGATTTCGGCTCATATTATTGAGGGAACTCATGGCGACCGTCCATTAAGGTTCAATATCGATGGGTAAGGCTTGATACGTAAAGATGAACGACGTCATATTATTGGGTCCTAATCAAACTTGAGACAAAAGTTTACGTAAAAGGTTGCATGGAGATGCAATTGGATACTACTTTTTAGAAATTATGATTGGCTGATATAATTCGGGATCATAAATTGCTAATTGGACCTTACGTACCTACTTAGGAAAGGAATTTCCCATTTTCACTAGAGGGTAGTGAAAAATGTCAAAACAGTGAGAGCGAAAATTTATGAAGTAAAAGTCCATACTTTATATTTTACTAAATATTTTAAATTAGTCATTAACATTTATCTGTTTTACTTTTCAGTACAAATTTTGACAATGTCTTCGATTCGCAATCCGTTATCTGCAATACTCGGCAAACACGTTTTAACTAGACCTAATTACCTCAGTTGGCTAAGAAATCTGAAACTCGTCTTGAATTCATAAAGGATAGCGTATACACTTACTGAGTCGCTCCCTGTTGAGGCTCCGACTAGCTGCACCATTGAGGAATTGCAGACTTACAAGGATTGGTGTGACCATGACTTGCGAGCTAAGTGTTATATGCAGGATTCTATGAATGATGAGCTGCAGAAGCATTTTGAGGATGCAAAGAGTGCTGCTGACATTCATTTGCATCTCAAGGAGCTCTTTGGTGAGCATACTCGACCTCTTATGCATGCTACCGTCAATGAGCTGATCACTTTACGCATCCGAGATGATGCCTCGTTCCATGAGCATGGCCTAAAGATGATTGGGCTAGTGGACAAGATCGTTGGCATAGATCTTATGTTGCCTTCGGATTTGACCACCGACGTATTGCTCTTGTCACTGCCTAGATCATTTGATTCTTTTGTGGTGAATTTCAACATGAACAAGCTAGAGCCTACCCTTGAGGAGTTGGTGAACTTGCTTATTACGTTTGAGTCCACCATCAAGAAAGAAAAGCCGGTTCTTTATGTGGGTTTTTCATCTGGTACGAAGACTGGTCCACCTGGGAAGGGAAAGAAGCGTTCCTTCCAATGTCCCAAAAAGAATGTTCCCTTGAAGAGGCAAGCTCCGAATCCCATTGTGGCAGCCACACCAGTTAAATTTGACAATACTGCTGATGTATGTCATCACTGCAAGAAACCTGGACATTGGAGGCGTAATTGCTGAGAATATCTTGTTCAGAAGGGTTCTGGAAACGGTATGTTCTATATTGAAGTAAACATTTCAATTAACTCTACTTCTTTGGTATTAGATACCGGCTGTGGTTCACATCTCTGTAATGAATTGCAGGTGATGGAAAAAAGTAGGAGACTAAGGGAAGGTGAGACCTTCTTCAGGATGGAAAATGGGGCAAGAGTTGCTGCCAAGGTTATTGGAGATGTTTACTTGCTTTTTAACAATGATTTTAAGTTAATTTTAATAGATGTTTTGTTTGTACCTTATTTGGTTAAAAACAGTGTTTCCATTTCTATGCTTGATAAAGATGGATATTCTTGTTTATTTAGCAAAAGTGTTTGCAAAATTTTCAATAATAAATGTTTAATTGGTACTGGAGAACTTGAAAATGATCTATATAACTTAAAATTGAAAGATATTTTACTAAAAAATATCCAAGAAATAACAACAACAAATAAGCGAAGCATCAAGTCATTTCGATCGGATCGAGGTGGTAAGTACTTGAGTGCCGAGTTCCAAGAGCATCTTAGGGAGAATAGGATTATCTCGTAGTGGAATCCGCCCGGCTACACCACAGTTAAATGGTGTTTCGGGGCATCGTAACCGGACTTTGATGGACATGGTTCGATCTATGATGGAATTCACGGAATTGCCGCCATCCTTTTGGGGATATGCACTTGAGACAGCGGCATTGTTGTTGAACAATGTCCATTCAAAGGCAGTTGATAAGATACTATATGAGATATGGACGGGTATTCAAGAAATTCAGTTGGATACTATTTCTATCATCCTCAAGAAACAAAGGTGTTTGTTTCTAGGATTGGAAATATAATTTCTATTGGATAGAAAATGGAAGATGATAGAACTCGAAGAGGTTCAAGAGACACCCACAATTGTAGAACCCACACCCGAAGAGCCAAGAGATGAGATACAAGCTCCTTAGAAGATCCGAGAGAGTCTCGAGACCACATATGAGGTATGGTCTTCTTCATGAAGAGGGCCATGATGTGCCTAACCATGGATGTGATCCATTAACCTTCAAGGAAGCGTTATCTGATGCTGATTCATCCAAGTGGCTTGAAGCAATGGAATCTGAGATGAATTCCATGCATTCGAACCAAGTAAGGAATCTTGTGGATCCACATGAGGGAATTGTTCTCATAGGGTGTAAATCAATTTACAAGAGGAAACTTAGGACGAATGGTAAGGTACTGACCTTCAAGGTGCGATTGGTTGCAAAGAATATACTCAAAGACAAGGAGTTGTGTAACGCCGCGAAAATTTGAAGATTCAGGTAAACCACCTGCTTGCAATTATTAAATTCTTTTGTATTTTAATTAATTGTTTTAATTACATAAATTAATTATGTTGTGCATATTGTCATGTTTAAAATATTTTTTTTTACATGGTTGCATTAAAATGTCTTTTAAAGGTTATTCAAGTTGCGACCGAGGAACGGAGACCGAGGGCTGAAAAATAAAAAATGTTTTTAAATTTTTTTTTATTATTCAAAATACGATTGATGTTTTTTCTTATTTTTGAAAATAAGGAGTTTTGAGCTGATTTTATACGCCGGGACGTAAATTTTATCGTTGTTGGTTTTTAACAAAAATACGAACGCTTCCGCAACCCGGCTAATAAATTCACAAACTTTTTTTAAAAAAATAATTTTACTATTTTAATTAAACACTATTGGGCCTAATTAATTTTCCTAATGGGCATAAACCTTTGTTAGTGTTTAATTATTATTTAAACTCAAAATTACCCCATAAATTAATGATAAACTCACGCCTCCCCTGCCCCAAATCCTTCAAACTCTCTCCCACTAGCAAAGGTCACGACACACACATCATCAAAAATTAGAGAAAAATTCGTAGGTTTCAAGGGTTCTTCAAGCCATCGTCTTCGTGCCGCCGTTCTTCGCAATCGTCAACATTTATTGGTGCGTAAAATACGCAAAGGCACGTCATACTTTTTTCTTTACTCATCCATCACACCATATTATTTTTTTTTAACATGTTTTGCATGAAAAATAATGGACACTTTGTTTTATTTTCGTTAATGCATCAAAGATGATTTTTAAAGATTGATTTTTGTACCAAAAACATGTTTTATATGTACCTAAAGGGGATGCCATGAATTTGGATATTAAGGGGCTAGAACCCACACAAAAAGGCTGCACACAAGATTAGAACAAGCTGGAACCGTGGGCAAAGAATTACAAGAGAGCCGTAAGTTTCGTGTGTTGGGTGCTAGGTGCATGGCTCGATCACTATGCATGGGGTCTTGGGACTCGACCAGGTTCGAGAATTGGGTCCTAAGGGACATGGGTCAGGGTCAGGAAGGATCCTAGCATTTTAACAGGGGGTGAAGGAGTTTGACAAATTGAGAAGTTTTGATTGTGGTACTTGAGTTCTGAACTAATATATGTATCATTTATATTTCATATCTGATTTGTTCGAGGACGAACAAAGGTTAAGTGTGGGGGAGTTGATAAGCACGAATTATATAGCGCTTTAGGGACATTATTTTGTCATATTCGTGCTTATCTGGCATTTTTTATTCCGAGTTCTGCGCTTAATTCGTGTTATTATTGCTATTTGCAGGTTTGACCAAAAGATGATAAAAGCCAAAGAAAAGAAAGAAAAGTCAAGCTTCACAATGCCATGTCAGAAACAACCGGAAAAATAGGAATATAGCACAAAGAAGTATCCAGACCCCTACACGTACCCCGTGTAAGGGTCCGTGCCTTAGAAGCAGAGGGAAGATTTTGATAGAGTCTACACGGACCCCATGACGGACCAGTACACGGGGTCCGTGTCCATCAACATCCGAGAATGAATATCACAGTGACTACACGGACCTCGAGACAGATCTGTACACGTTGTCCGTGTCCAGCGTTTCCGGAAAGAAATTTTTAACAGTGTCTACATGGACCCCTCCCCTGATGTATGCACGTGGTCTGTGCCCTTGAGATCAGACTCAGATTTGGCGAAGATTTTGGAGAGATTTTGGAGAGATATAAAAAGGGAAAACCTAGATCATGTAGGGGACTTTTGGCAAAGCTTTCGTTGAGAAAAAAATAAAAGGCGGCGGCTAGAGCTTGGAGAAACGGGAGGAAAAACGTGCTTTACACGCAAGATTCGCGCACCATTGCTGAGATTTTCTCCTCTTCTATTTTCTTATTTTTAGTCATGAATTAAAATATTAGAGTTTTTTCTAGTTTTGAATTAATGGAGTAGTTTTTCTTGTGATCGGGACCACGATCGGGATAAAATTTTGATCTTATGCATTCATTGGATTATTTGATTTATGAATTAATTTATGTTATTGATTAATGTTTGCGCAATTTTCGTTCTTTGAATTTGGCCAATTATTCGCATGTTTGTTGTTCGATCTTGACTCGAAAGAGAATAGATTGAATTTAGCTTCAAAAATATTAATCAACACACGGTTAAATCGACTAGAAATAGTATTCGGTTTCAATGTGCGATTTTAGGCGACAGATGTAATTCCATCATTGAATAATGAGTTTTTGTTTGATTAAATTCAATTAGAAATAATTGGACTGTTAAATGAAAATAAGATTATAAATTCTAGAAATAGATTTATAGTTAATTAATGAAATTTCATCGTGGCATCAAATAATATGTGGTTAATTAATTCCAATGCGTGATAATAATCAAAGTTAGGACCGTTCTGTGTTCCCGGTCATTTTATTTAAATTTTAAAATCCCCAAGTTCCAAGCTGTTCTGCAAATTTGATCTTGATCATTAATTTAGAATAAATTAGTTTAATTTAATTAATTTAAATTATCATCAAATCACTCGTTATTGTTTGCCTCGAATAATTCAATCTTAGTAGTTAAATAATAGTCTCTGTGGGATCGATACTTGGACTTGTCGTCTATTTACTATAACTTGACCTAGTCCGCTTTCTAGAATTTTTCCCAACCGAATTCGTCAGTCAACCCCTCGTGTGCAGCCTTGGAGGAGTCCCATGGAGCTGGGACTCCTCGCGCGATATGTGGTAAGGGACAGCAGCCAAGGGGACTTGCTGCTGGGGCTGGGTGGCTCAGGGTAGGTCCATCAGGATCCAAGGGTCATGAGCAGGGGTCGGGCCAGGGGCTAGAGAGGTTGGGTTGGCAGGTGGCTCGAGCAGAACGTGAGTAGCGTGGGTGAACTCCAAGCGCGTAGGCTGCTGGCTTCGGGTCTGATGGCTCGTGCATGGCTCTGGGGCTCAGGCTGGGGGTGGCTTGGTCTAGGACTGGTCTAGGGTCAGTGAGGGTCAAAGGTGGTCGCAGGTTAAGTGGCTGGGAGAGTCCTAGTTATCCAAGAATCCTAGGCGAGAGGGAAGCTCATGTGCTCAGGTTTGTGCTTCAGTGTCCAGGCGAGTTGGAGCGACTTAGGGGTTGGTTCCAGGGGTTGGGTTTGGTCAGGAGGGTGCCTAGGTGGGTTGGCTAGGGTTTGGCTCAAGGTGCTTGGGCGTGGCTCGAATAAAAAAGGAGATAGCTCGGGTTGATCGGTTAAGGGTCAAAAACGAAAATTTAAGAACTAAAATTAGAACCATGGGTCCACGGGTGTGTTTCATGGCTCACAAGGGTAGAATAAAAAATAAAAAATGTATGTTTAAAATTTGGGATCAAAATAATTAGTTTTGGATTATCCGGGATTTAATCGTCATACGAAACGTTAATTAAAGAATTAATTGAAACGCCTAGTTTTAAGCAGAATAAATTATGAAAAATTATATTTAAGCTCAAATAATTATTAAAAGTCTAAGGTTTTAATTTAGAAATTTTATATTAAGGTTTGGTTTAATTCGTGATTTAAAACACATTAATACGTTATATTTAAAGATTAATTTAAAAGTCCTCGATTTAAGCTAAATAAAAATATGAGAAAATTTGTGTAATTTTAAATAATTATCTGAGACATGTTAGAGTCAATGAAATTAAGAAAATGTCAAAAATTGAAATTTTATGTTTAGGGGTAAAACGGTAATTTTACACCCAAAATTATTAAACGTCATGGCAGTGTCCTGAATATTGTTTTATATGCTAAAATGATTAATTTAAATATTTATGAATTTTATATGTTAAAATGTCAATTTTAAATGTTTATAGATTTTTATGATGTTAAAAGGTTTATTTTAAATGTTTATGGATCTTATGATTTTATGATGTAGAGATGTTTATGATTTAATATGTTAAAATGTTGATTTCAAAAACATTTATGGCTTTTTATGATTTTTATATGTTAAAACGTTTATTTTAAATGTTTACGGATTTTTAATATGTTAAAATATTTATTTTAAAATGTTTATTGATGTTTCTGATTTTAATATGTTAAATTAAGATTTTTAAATGTTTATGGATTTTTATGATTTAACATTGACATTTAAAAGATATGTTGCTTGCTTGGTTTAAAAGAAAAACGATATTATATGCACGTTTTTGTTAAGTGATGAAAATACGAAATGTTGAAGGACGCGAAGGGATTGTGATTAATACGATGATATGTTGAAGATATCGTGAGGGTTATGGTTCCAGTGAGGGCCCGACGATCGTGTTTCCATGGATATGAATACGTTAATATGTTAATACGTTGGCCAAGGCTCTGTTGACGGGTGAGAGTATCGCTGATGTCACCGCCGCCCAGTACTGTTGTTTTTATAGATGGATCCATCGCCCCATACGAATACGAATACGAGTCACAATAAAGATCTGAATTCAACAAACAGGAATATGATTATATGAATATGTGTTAGAGTAGATGTCCTGCAAGCCAACGGTTGGCTAGGGAATTTATTGACTCAAGTGTAATAAACAATCTTTATTTTAATATTATTTAACTTTGTATGGTCTTGTTTCACTTTATTTGTATACTCATGTTGTCACGCCCCGAGACCGGGGTTGGTCGACACCGGCGTTGTTCATCAATCACACAATCGAAAAACAACCAGCCTCGTAGCACAGTATAAACCGAAACCAGTTTATTTCATAAATTCGCAAAAACAATCATTGTCTTTACAACTGAATAAATTGAATAAATTGCGGAAGCGTTTACAATTAAAATAAACCTACTAAAATTCTCAAATCCTTGCAGAAAAATTCTCGAAATTTAAATAATTTCACAAGCCCCAAAATTGATCCGACTCTTCTTCCTCAACCTGTTCCTCTGATTTATCTTCGGATTTATCTGGGAAGGTGGTAAGGGGTGAGTATTTTGGAAAATACTCAGCAAGTGGGGGCCGTTCGAGTACACAACAACATGCATATAAAATTCGAAATACGTATACACACACACCATGCATAAATTGACTCATACCACATTCGTATCCTTGACCTGACACTGAGATTCCTCTACTTTCAATGGTTTACTGACGTCAGTCCCTAATTTTTATTCCTCTAAGGGGGCGAGGCCGGATCGGTTATATCCCCACCGTATGAGGGTCATATCATAGTTGGGATTCCCTCCCATATCAAGTTGAATCCTCACAGTGTCAACACAAAACTCATGCACAAATCGTAGCCAGAAGGGGTTGAAGAAGAATTGTACTCGACCGAAATTTCGAAAATACGAAAATGCATACACCGAAATTACACATTTAAAACAAGCCAACTTACCTTAGATATCGTAGAAAAACGTGAATAGAGGGGAATCCTGCACTGGAAATTTCGAACCCTAGCTTCGGGGTTGGACTGCAGCAGCGCTTCGCTTCTTCGCACACTGAGAGAGCAAGCTCTCGAAAATCCTAAGAAAACTAGGAGAGGAGCTCAAAAATTTGGAGTAGAAATGGTGTGAATTTTCGAGTTATAGGCCCTCCTATTTATAGGGGTTGGCTTCTATCTCGATAGATGTCATCCGCGCGTTTAAACTCGAATCAAATCTTCATCTAAAATCGTGATCAAATCTAAATTTTATTCTTTATCCTAGACCTAAATTTCGAAATTCATGTATGTATCCCAAGGATAAATTTCGAAATTTATGCTTTGCCCAGCCTGTAAAATTTCGACTTTTGTGTCTAATTCCCAATATTCGGTAGACTTTTTATTTCCTAAAATAATAAAAATTTTATTTCTTAAATCCCACAAATTTGCTGACTTAAACCCGAAATTTAGTAGTATTTTTTCCACAAATAAGATTTTGATTATTTTCCTAAAATCCTGGTAGTTAAATCTTTCTGAAGCTGCATTTATCGTGTAAACTTTTTCCTTTATCTATGATTTTCGAAAATTCCCTAATATTCTTTCAATATTATTTTCGAAAATCCCATGATAAAATCCTCAAGATTTTTAGTTCCAAGATTGGGTTATCTTCTTGCTTAAATCTTTATCCAGGTATATCAAATCTTAGATCTATATCCGGTATAATTCTGCATATCTCAAATTCCGAAAAAAATATACACGATATTATTTAAATTCTCGAGTTCCAAAAAAATGTTACATCACAAATTCCGAAAATCTCGCAAATCTTGGTACAAAAATATTATCATGATAAAATCTAACATCCAGGATTTTACACATGTAATCAGCATAGATAAAGTTCTTGATTATACTTTAATACAAATAAATTGTAATTCGATGTTGAAACTCATTTGTAAACACTGTATAATCTAAATTTGTTCCTAGTCGATTCAGCCGCCTAAAACATGGATAAAGGTCGCTTGAGCTCGAGACTAGCATCTGTGATGTTGTGTACCGCGTTTCTTGGTAAGGGCATAAAGATGTTCAACCATGCAGAAGGGTAGTCATATAATGATTATACTGAATAACCCTCCCTCGGACTTTCTAAGTTGTTATCATTCATTGAGATGATAAGTCTATGGTTATGATTGTACACCATTAGTCCTTACGACCCGGGACAACACTGAGGCTCTATATGCTAGAGCTGTGCTTTGACTCGTGTACCGGCTCCAAAAGAGTCATCAGGTGACGAGGTTAGGTATAGTTTCGACACATATAAGAGCCAGTGCATTGTAGTCGGGGATTCACCGCTCACCTACGGGTGTGGATATCTTATGTGATCTGATGAAATAATAGTGCATGAAATCTCTGGCCAGAGTATGAGATGTACGTTAGAGAAGGAATTCTCCACTAGTACATGTGATGCCAATATTTATATGTGTCACGTAGTTATCGAATTAATATGCAACTATTGATGAACCAATGTTTGCAGATTCGATCAGGAGATATGAGATGAAGGGACCGTACTTTACGTTAATCATAACCGACTGGTTCTTGCACGCACTATCAGTGATACCTAGGGAATCATGGGGCGATGCTACTAGACGCTCTTACCATGATTCGATGGGTTTAATCAGAAATATGTTTTCTGACATTCTCATGATCAACTTTTGATACATAGAATGTGGCAAATTAGGATAAGCCCGAATAATGAATTATGTCTTGAATCACAAGGAGTTATGAACCCACGGCTAGCTGTATCTTTGAACCATTGAGGGTCACACAAGCACTGGATCATTTATTCCCGTTGAGAGAATAAATTCAAGGAGTTGAATTTAAATTATGATATAGTAAATTCAAGAAGTTGAATTTATGATAATTAAGTTTTGAGAAAATAAATTCAAGGAGTTCAATTAATGAGATAGTAAATTCAAAAAGTTGAATTTATGAAATTAAAGAGAATAAATTCAAGGAGTTGAATTTATAAAATTTTAGGATTTAATTTATTAAACTCAAAATTTGAGTTTATTAAATATTAAATTTTGGGGGTGATAAATTCAAGGAGTTGAAATTATAATTTAAATATTAAATTCAAATATTGAATTTATAAGAGATTTAAATTAAATGTAATGGGTATATGTATAATGGGATTGTAGGAGTACAAGACCAACATACATATTATTAAGATTCTTAATTGGACTTTAAAAGATTAATTAATAAATTAAACTTGTTGGCCTATAATAATTAATTGGTTAAGCCATTAAGTATATAATTTAATTAATGGGCCCTAAGCTTAAATATATGTGTATTAGGCTTAGGGTTAAACTCAATTTATTCACAATTTTTTAAAAACCCTAGCCTCCACTCTCATTGTGTTTTTCGAAATTCCTCCAATTTTTCCTCTCAAAATTTTTGCCTCCATCAAAGGTTTTTTTTGGTTGAGCCGTATCTCGTTTTTAATCTCCAACGTTAAAACTTCTTCCAAATATTCTAATTCTATTTGAAAGAGGAACAAATCTTTTAGTCGTGGACTTGATTAGGAGTATTAAAGAAAGGAGATTTGAAGAAAGTTCGTAGGGAATTAATGAAGAGCAATTTCCGTTAACTCCGGAATAGTTGGAGTCGTGTTAATCTTTCACCAAAGGTATAAAATTTTAAACTCCCTATGAATGTTTAAAATCTTTCCGCTGCGTTATGGGTACGAGAAAACCGAGATCCAACAGTGGTATCAGAGCCAGGTTCTCTATATTGTATGATTTTAAATCATATTGAATAATTTATTTCTAGCAATACAAGAAAAATTTTCAGAAAATGGATGCACCATAACAAAATTTATTTTTCCAGAAATTTTTAAAAAAATTATTTTCGAATCTGCCTGGAACTGTTCCGGGCAGTCCGTTCGCCCAGGTCCGCCCACGGTGGTGCGCAGCATCCGCGAGGCGTTAAACACGCCTGCGCGCAGCGCGCGCGGCGTCTGGCATGCCAGCGTGATTGTGGGGACCCGGACGCTAATTCATTCCTTAATCGTCTTTAGGAATAATTCAACCAATTATAATAAACAGGGTCTAAATTTTTTTTTTAAATACAAAGCGGAAACGTAATGTAATTCAATTCAAATTACATATTAAACATAAACATACAAATCTTGTATTATCTACAAGAATTCAACTATGTTCAACTATATATCAGTGCTGAATCCTAAGTTGCTTCGAAGCCCGGATCTCCACGCTATCTAGTCCAGCCTCGTTCTTTTCTTGACCCTTATCCTATCCCACCTGTTGCCATGCACACATACAAACAAGACAACAGCCGGATAACTCTGGTGAGAATTACATTCTCAGTATAAATCATGTATACATGCAATCATAAAAACAATATAAAAGCATATAACAGATATGTCTAACATGTATTCAAATCAGAATATAAATCAATATCAAGAATAAATCCTATTCTAAACATGTACTATCATCAGTAACATAATTCACCATGTACCATATTCAGGAACATAATCAATATAATTCGATATAAACTGTCAATTAGTTTCATGACTTCACATTTAAGACTAGACTCAATCCTTGTCTAGGGATCCCGGTTTCCAGAATTTGGCATTCCCATATCGACCAACAGTAATAGAAAAGACTCCAGTTCTATCCACGTCGATAGGGTATCGATCACCAGTAATAGGAGAAGCTCGGATTCTATCCACATCGATATAGCATCGATAACCAGTAATAGAAGAAACTCCGATTCTATCCACATCGATATGATATCGATCATCAGTAATAGAAAAGTTACGATTCTATCCACATCGATACAATATCGATCACCAGTAATAGAAGAAGCTACATTTCTATCCACATCGATAGCCAAACATCCGGTGACAGACTTTGGCACTATCGCCAATACACTATCTTGTGACATCGTGCAATGTGCCCGTGGCGATCCCACCACTATCAGGCACTTTTGTCACAAGATTACTCGTCTAATACCCGCTGTCTATCAATCAAGAGAACAAGTATATCAATCAAATCAATACAATAAGGTAAAGTATGTGATTTAGGAAAACTCGAGACAAACCTCACTCGAGTTGTGCAATCCCAACTCAACATTAATTTATATCTTTCTCTTCTCGGTCTGACGAAGTCGAAGTCTCGAAGTCAAATCTGTCCATACCCAATCTGTCAATGACAATATCGAATAGACACAATATCAATATTCAGCTCAATTCAAGGCCTGTTCTGATCAATACGCAAATCAAGGCATAGTCTGTTCAATGTCAACGATACAACGATACAATCTCAATCAATACTGAATCAGATCAATATCAATTTGCTTATGTTTCGACGGCATAACAATACAGTCTCAGTAACCCCGTCAATCTCAACATCACAGATACAATATCACGGTTTATAATCAATATCTATATAATTCTGAATCTAACTCAAAATCAACGACATAACGGAATAATCTCGATATCTCCGTCAATACAATATCAACAGATATCAATTACAATCCATAACCAATATCCAATACCATCTAAAATCAATCAATAATCCAAATCTGTCCAATATCAATCAATATACTTCTAAAAAATCATAACAATTTCATAATGAATCTGTTTCTCAATCGGACTTTGATTCTATGATGTCTAACATGTCAAGAACATCATATATGAATCATATCCGATTATGACAATACCATAATTTCAAGACATATCTAAACGTATTAAAACTTACGTCCAGTTGTAGCCTACGTCGATAGGAATACAGTATTGGAGTCGGATTGAAAATTAGATGGACGGATCGAAATATAAAGGCGTAAGGATTTCTACGAACTTTTCCTCGCTTCTTTCTTCGAACTTGTGAAGGAATAATGTATTATATGTATATATATATATATACCAAGCTGCATGTTAAAACAACGTGTCCTCTTTTCTTGAATCTCGGTCGGCGCTCGGGCGGTGCTAAACTACCGCTCGGGCACGGCATTCTCTGTCCATGCGCTTGTTTTATTATGCATTGGCGCTCGGGCGGTCACAAAATACCGCTCAGGCGCCGCATCCTCTGCCCAAAACATGCTCCTGTTGAACATTGGCGCTCGGGCGGTTATTTTCTGTTGCTCGGGCGCCAATAGTTCTGTCTAAAAATTGCACCCTTCATATGTTTTGGCCAATCTGGTCTTGTAATAGCCCGTCTATAATTATATCAATTCATAATCAATAATCTCATATTAACAGAATCAAAATCTCGGGCATTACTGCATGCGCATGACGTCCCGTCGTGGAAATTAAATTGTTATTTTAAGAAAATTTGTTCAATTTATTTTTTTTGAAAAATTAATATTTGGAAAATTAATAATTTTTTTGAAAAATAAATAATTAAATTATGATTTTAATTATTTATTGTAAAAATGAGTTTTACAAAGAAATCAATTATTATTGAATTAATTGGAAATTAAATAAATATGTTTATTTAATTTATTAAATTCTTTAATAATTGTGGTTGTTAGTAATAAAATTATTAGATGTTTGCTTTATTAGTTAATTAAACTTGTTTAACTAATTGATGTTAATAATTGATATTAAATGCATGAAGGATGGTCGAGAGCTTTGACCAATGTGTTGGGTGTATGTTAGGATATTTTATTGTTTTATTCATTTTGTTAATATTTAATATTATCAAAGTGGGCTTGGTTTATGACATGTTCCTACCCATGAGATGTATCTCTTAAGTGTTATGGCTATTTAAATGTAATTATTAGAAATAGTTGGAGATGAAGACTGAAGATGGTGGGCCCGATGCACAAGATGAAGACATGTAAAATATTGTAAGCTCTTGTAATAAGTTTATTTGCTTCCCTGCATTCACATAGGTTTTGGACCTGGATCCATGTTTGGCTCACATGGATCTAATAGTGTTGACGATCGATCATCCTTATTTATTTATTGTTGAATGTCATATTATGATATATGCGATATATAGTAGTATGCACGTATGTATATTATTAAATAATATAGTTGCATGAATCCGGCAAACATACAAACTCGTGGCACACGTTTTTAAAAAATAAAATAAAATGGTGAGATAATTTTAAAATTAAAATCCATCATTTTGAATATTATTCAAAATTTATATCAAACCGAAAAAGTAAAAATTAAAAGAGTTTAATTTTTCCTTGTGTAAGGCCCGAGATTATATCATTTTAATCCGAGATTATTTAATTTATGAATTTTGGAATGATGAATTAGATTCCACGGATTTTGTAATTAATTAGGATTGAAATGGAATTAAAAAGAGTTTCGAGGGCCGAATTGCAAATAGTGAAGAGTTCAGGGGCTAAAGTGCAAATAATGAAATTTGAGTGGGACACTTGTCTTTGCCATGCATTTGGACGTGTAATTCCTCATTCAATTCAGAATTTTCAGCCAAGAAACCGAGACTCTCCATGGCTAACATCCTCAAGCTTCCTTGTATCTTAGAAAATTGGTTGTGCAAGATCCGGCCATCCGATTTTTAATCCGAGCACAGTTTTGAGATCCCCTCGTCAAGAGCTACACAAGGACGTAAGTTTTATTAAGTTTTATCTTGATTCAAAAATATGATGTTGGAGAAATTGTGATTTGATTATTATTATGTGTTCTGGGAATACTGGTAATCGTAGAAACGAAATCAGATCGAAAAACAGACTGTTTATGCGATTGTTGTCATTTTTTAGATTATATTTGAATGAAATGATACAGATTTGAGATTGTGGCATTATTATGGTATTGGTTGAGATTGTGAGTTGCTAAGATTGGTTATTTATATTGAGTTGCCGAGGGTATACCGAATTTATACCGTTATGCCGTCGACATGTACTGAAATTGAGTATTGATCAGATTGAGTTTTGAATTGAAGGAAATGTTGATATTGTTCTTCTCGATAATGTCATTTCAGATTTATATTGACAGCTTCGGATTCAAGACTTCAACTTCGTCAGACCGAGACTACGAACGAAAGGTATAAGTCAATGTGGTACCGGGAGAACGACTCGAGTAGGACATACTTGAGTTTCCCTAAATCACATACTTATTGTTATTATGTGTATTGATTTGAATTGGTATGCTTGTTCTATTGATTTATAGAAAGCATATATTAGACGAGTATTAGACGAGTGATCTTGTGACATAAGTGCCGATAGTGATGGAATCGTCACTGGCACATTGCACATTGTCACAAGATAGTGCGTTGGCGAAAGTGCCAAAGTCTATGACGGATAGGTCAAGACACCGGATGTTTGGTTATACCGATTGAATAGAATTGGAGTTTCTTCTATTACTGAAATTCGATATAGGAATGCTAACGTCTGAAAACCGGGATCCCTAGACTAGATTGAGTCTAGTCTGAGACGTGGAGTCACGAGTTTGATTAATGATTTTATATTGATTATGTTTCAGATTCTGATACGTGTTAGTGATATTTGTTACATGCTTTTACATTGTTTAAATGATTGCATGTTTCGTTGATTTATACTGGGATGTATTTCTCACCGAAGTTATCCGGCTGTTGTCGTGTTTGTATGTGTGCATGACAACAGGTGGGACAGGATCAGGGTCGATGAGAAGAGGAGAGATCGTGATTAGAGTGGAGACTTTGGACTTTGATGTTGATAGGGTTTTGGACACTTGATGTTTAGTGTTGAACCTTAGTTTTCGATAAATGTATATTGTACTAGATTCGTACTTTTATATACTTATATGTATATTAGATGAATTCCATTACGTTCTGCATTTGTATAAAAAAAAATAATAATTTAGACCCAGATTTATTAAATTGATCCTATTATCCCAATGACGATTAAGAAAATGATTAGCGTCCGGGTCCCCACAACATGTGGTATCAGAGCGATAGATCCTTTAGATTGAGATAGAAGCTAGTGAGCGGGGTAGATTGAGTTCTTCTTCCTTGCTTTTGATTGCTATCATGATTTACTGCTTTAATACATGTTTACATGATTATCTGACTTTGATATGGTATGTGTATTATTGAGATTGAATCAAAACCAGTTCTTGATCAGAGGTAAGATGATCAGAAAAGGACTGGAACAGATTTGTTTTATTGGATTGCTAACCCTTTTGATAATCAGATATGCCTTCCAGACGAATCCCAGAACAGGGTAGTACGTCAAATCCTCCGTTGGATGTCACAGCAACTCCAACGGAAACATTGCTGAAGAGATTTCAGTCTTTCCATCCACCGACTCTGAAAGGTACTGAGACTTCAGTGGATTGTGAGAGTTGGCTAGATGACATAGAGATGCTGTTTGATTCATTGGACTATACAGACGAGCGGAGAGTGAAACTGATAGGGCACCAGTTGCATGACGTTGCAAAGAACTGGTGGATTACAACGAAGAGGGCATTGGAGCATAGAGGTACAGTGATTACGTGGAAAGTGTTCCGAACTGAGTTTTATCAAAGATTCTTTCCAATGTCGTACAGAAAGGACAAAGGGGTAGAATTTGCGAATTTGAGACAGGGTCAGTTGAACAATGAAGATTATGTGGCCAAGTTTTCTACCCTACTGCGATTTGCTCCACACGTGGCTGAGCATGAAGAAGCTATTGCTGATCAGTTTATCAATGGCCTGAATCCTGACATATTTACATTGGTAAACACTGGACGACCAAACAACTTTGCGGATGAACTGAATAGAGCAAAGGGAGCCGAAGCTGGTCTGATTATACAGAGAGGATCTTCGTATGTCGCACCAGCACCGAGACCACAGCCACCATCCTCAGCTCAGTTTCCACAGCCTCCTCCCAGATTTGAGAGTGGCAGTAGCAGTGGAAGGAGAGACCAGCTAAAAGCCAGGGGGAAACAGTTAAAGAGATCTGGAAGCAGTTCATCCAGTTCTAGTGGCTCGAGACAGACTGCCCAGAGCCAAAGTTATACCGGGGCTTATTGCAGCACTTGTGGAGGGAGACATTCCACAGAGCAGTGCCGAGGAGTGTCTGGCAATTGTCGTATATCTGGACAGCAGGGACATTTTGCTAGAGTTTGTCCCTAGAGAGGTTTTCATGGATTCCAGGGTGCCGAGTCATCTGGATCAGTAGCTCAGACTGGTAGACGACCACCAGCTGCAGTGCACTCATTCCAGCCAGCCCCATCGACCCAGTCACAGCAGAGGCCAGGATGGAGCCAGACAGTTAGCCAGCCTCCTAGACAGCAGGCCAGAGTGTTTGCTTTGACTGAGGAGCAGGCACATGATGCACCCGATGATGTTGTTGCAGGTAACTGTTTTATTTCTGGTTATCCTGCATATGTATTGATTGATACTGGTGCATCTCATACTTTTATTTCTGAGAGATTTGCATTGATACATGCATTGCCTGTTGAGTCCCTATCTGCTGTAGTATCTGTCTCTTCTCCTTTGGGGAAAGGTTTGATATCAGTGACTTCTGTGAGAAATTGTATATTACAGTATGAGGGGCATGAGATTGAGTTAGACTGTATTGTACTTGGGTTATCTGACTTTGATTGCATTATTGGTATCGATATGCTAACCAAGTACAGAGCTACAGTTGATTGTTCCCACAAGATTGTAAGATTCAGACCTGATATGGCTGAGGAGTGGAAATTGTATGGTAAGGGTTCTAGATCTAGAATTCCTTTGATATCTGCTATGTCTATGACTCGATTGCTGCAGAAAGGAGCAGAAGGTTTCCTTGTCTATTCAGTTGATTTACTCAAATCGAGTCCATCATTGGCGGATTTGCCAGTTGTATGCGAATTTGCTGACGTCTTTCCAGGTGAGATTCCTGGTTTGCCTCCAGTCAGAGAGATAGACTTCAGCATTGAATTGATGCCAGGTACAGTTCCGATTTCTAGAGCTCCGTACAGAATGGCACCGATTGAATTGAAAGAACAGTTGGAGGATTTACTAGCCAAGGGTTACATTAGACCGAGTGTATCTCCTTGGGGTGCTCCAGTGTTATTTGTGAAGAAGAAAGACGGTTCAATGAGACTATGCATTGACTACCGGCAACTGAACAAAGCAACAGTAAAGAATAAATATCCATTGCCTCGCATTGATGATTTGTTTGATCAGTTGCAGGGATCATCTGTGTATTCCAAGATCGATCTGAGATCTGGATATAATCAGCTAACAGTCAGAGATTCTGATATCTCGAAGACAGCGTTCAGAACCAGGTATGGACACTATGAGTTTATTGTTATGCCGTTTGGGTCTGATGAACCGTGTGTTTCAGAAATACCTTGATGAGTTTGTGATTATATTCATTGATGATATTTTGATTTATTCAAAGAATATGATTGAGCATTCTGAACATTTGAGGACTGTATTGAGGATTCTGAGGACTAAGAAACTATATGCAAAACTGTCGAAATGTGAATTCTGGTTGAGACATGTTGTATTTCTGGGTCACATCATATCTGGTGATGGGATTTCTTTTGATCCTAGCAAAGTCGAGGCCGTGATCAGTTGGCTTAGACCAACATATGTGCCCGAGATACACAGCTTTATGAGTTTAGCAGGTTATTATCGACGATTCATTAAAGATTTTTCCAGCATTGCTAGACCTATTACGCAGTTGACTCAGAAGAATGCTCCATTTGTTTGGTCAGAAGCTTGTGAGTCAAGTTTTCTGGAATTGAAGAAGAGATTGACCAGTGCGCCTATATTGACGATCCCTTCAGGTACTGGTAATTTTGTAGTTTATTGTGATGCTTCTCACAGAGGTTTGGGTTGTGTGTTGATGCAGCGAGGACACGTCATTGCTTATGCCTCGAGACAGCTGAAGCCACATGAGTCTCGCTACCCAATTCATGATCTTGAATTGGCGGCCATTGTCTTTGCATTAAAGATATGGCGACATTACCTCTACGGTGAGAAATTTGAAATTTATTCTGATCACAAAAGCTTGAAGTATCTGTTTTCGCAATCAGAATTGAACATGAGACAGCGTAGATGGCTTGATTTGCTGAAAGATTTTTATTGTGAAATCAAATACTATCCGGGGAAATCCAATGCAGCAGCGGATGCACTGAGTCGAAAGGTATGTTCTTTATCCTTATCGCTGATAGGTGTTTCGAATTTGATAGAAAATTGTTGTTTGTCTGGATTAGCATTTGAGACAGATTGCCAACCGTTGAGATTATATGCTATTCAAGCTGAACCAGAGCTAATTTTGAGAATTAAAGCGGCTCAGGAAGTTGATCAGAACGTACAACATTCGATATCGATGGTCAGAGCGGGTCATCAGTCAGAGTATCAGGTACATGATGATGTACTGTATGTGAATAATCGTATTGTGGTGCCAAATGTTTCGGAGTTGAGACAGCAGATATTGACAGAAGCGCACAGCAGTCGTTTGATCCCATTTCCATTCAGGAATCGACAAACTGTGCAGTAGACCTCCTGGTTTCTTCCTCTCAGCTTTGACCTGTTGGCAATTCAGACGCTTTGACACAAATTCAGTAACATCAGATTTCATCTGTTTCCACCAATACTGTGTCTTCAAATCACTGTACATCTTTCTGCCACAAGGATGAATGCTAAAACGACTGCTGTGCGCTTCTGTCAATATCTGCTGTCTCAACTCTGAAACATTTGGCACCACAATACGATTATTCACATACAGTACATCATCATGTACCTGATACTCTGACTTATGACCCGCTCTGACCATCGATATCTAATGTTGTACGTTCTGATCAACTTCCTGAGCCGCTTTAATTCTCAAAATTAGCTCTGGTTCAGCTTGAATAGCATATAATCTCAACAGTTGGCAATCTGTCTCAAATGCTAATCCAGACAAACAACAATTCTCTATCAAATTCGAAACACCTATCAGCGATAAGGATAAAGAACATACCTTCCGACTCAGTGCATCCGCTGCTGCATTGGATTTCCCGGATAGTATTTGATTTCACAATCAAAATCTTTCAGCAAATCAAGCCATCTACGCTGTCTCATGTTCAATTCTGATTGCGAAAACAGATACTTCAAGCTTTTGTGATCAGAATAAATTTCAAATTTCTCACCGTAGAGGTAATGTCGCCATATGTTTAATGCAAAGACAATGGCCGCCAATTCAAGATCATGAATTGGGTAGCGAGACTCATGTGGCTTCAGCTGTCTCGAGGCATAAGCAATGACGTGTCCTCGCTGCATCAACACACAACCCAAACCTCTGTGAGAAGCATCACAATAAACTACAAAATTACCAGTACCTGAAGGGATCGTCAATATAGGCGCACTGGTCAATCTCTTCTTCAATTCCAGAAAACTTGACTCACAAGCTTCTGACCAAACAGATGGAGCATTCTTCTGAGTCAACTGCGTAATAGGTCTAGCAATGCTGGAAAAATCTTTAATGAATCATCGATAATAGCCTGCTAAACTCATAAAGCTGCGTATCTCGGGCACATATGTCGGTCTAGGCCAACTGATCACGGCCTCGACTTTGCTAGGATCAAAAGAAATCCCATCACCAGATATGATGTGACCCAGAAATACAACCTGTCTCAACCAGAATTCACATTTCGACAGTTTTGCATATAGTTTCTCAGTTCTCAGAATCCTCAATACAATCCTCAAATGTTCAGAATGCTCAATCATATTCTTTGAATAAATCAAAATATCATCAATGAATATAATCACAAACTCATCAAGGTATTTCTGAAACACACGGTTCATCAGACCCATAAAAACAGCTGGAGCATTCTGGGATTATATCATTTTAATCCGAGATTATTTAATTTATGAATTTTGGAATGATGAATTAGATTCCACGGTTTTTGTAATTAATTAGGATTGAAATGGAATTAAAAAGAGTTTCGAGGGCCGAATTGCAAATAGTGAAGAGTTCAGGGGCTAAAGTGTAAATAATGAAATTTGAGTGGGACACTTGTCTTTGCCATGCATTTGGACGTGTAATTCCTCATTCAATTCAGAATTTTCAGCCAAGAAACTGAGACCCTCCATGGCTAACATCCTCAAGCTTCCTTGTATCTTAGAAAATTGGTTGTGCAAGATCCGGCCATCCGATTTTTAATCCGAGCACAGTTTTGAGATCCCCTCGTCAAGAGCTACACAAGGACGTAAGTTTTATTAAGTTTTATCTTGATTCAAAAATATGATGTTGGTGAAATTGTGATTTGATTATTATTATGTGTTCTGGGAATACTGGTAATCGTAGAAACGAAATCGGATCGAAAAACAGACTGTTTATGCGATTGTTATCATTTTTCAGATTATATTTGAATGAAATGATACAGATTTGAGATTGTGGCATTATGATGCTATTGGTTGAGATTGTGAGTTGCTAAGATTGGTTATTGATATTGAGTTGCCGAGGGTATACCGAATTTATACCGTTATGCCGTCGACATGTACTAAAATTGAGTATTGATCATATTGAGTTTTGAATTGAAGGAAATGTTGATATTGTTCTTCTCGATAATATCATTACAGATTTATATTGACAGCTTCGGATTCAAGACTTCAACTTCGTCAGAACGAGACTACGAACGAAAGGTATAAGTCAATGTGGTTCCGCGAGAACGACTCGAGTAGGATATACTTGAGTTTCCCTAAATCACATACTTATTGTTATTATGTGTATTGATTTGAATTGGTATGCTTGTTCTATTGATTTATAGAAAGCATGTATTAGACGAGTGATCTTGTGACATAAGTGCCGATAGTGATGGAATCGTCACTGGCACATTGCACATTGTCACAAGACAGTGAGTTGGCGAAAGTACCAAAGTCTATGACGGATAGGTCAAGACACCGGATATTTGGTTATATCGATTGAATAGAATTGGAGTTTCTTCTATTACTGAAATTCGATATAAGAATGCCAACGTCTGAAAACCGGGATCCCTAGACTAGGATTGAGTCTAGTCTGAGACGTGGAGTCACGAGTTTGATTAATGATTTTATATTGATTATGTTTCAGATTCTGATACATGTTAGTGATATTTGTTACATGCTTTTACATTGTTTAAATGATTGCATGTTTCGTTGATTTATACTGGGATGTATTTTTCACCGAAGTTATCTGGCTGTTGTCGTGTTTGTATGTGTGCATGACAACAGGTGAGACAGGATCAGGGTCGATGAGAAGTGGAGAGATCGTGATTAGAGTGGAGACTTCGGACTTTGATGTTGATAGGGTTTTGGACACTTGATGTTTAGTGTTGAACCTTAGTCTTCGATAAATGTATATTGTACTAGATTCGTACTTTTTTATACTGATATGTATATTAGATGAAATCCATTATGTTCCGCATTTGTATAAAAATAAATAATTTAGACCCAGATTAATTAAATTGATCCTATTATCCCAATGACGATTAAGAAAATGATTAGCGTCCGGGTCCCCACACCTTGCCTTCCATCAATCGTGGTTGCATGTTGAGCGCTACCCGCGGATAGTGTCTGGCTCATATTATTGCCTATTGGGGAGGCCTAGACGCCGGAAATCTGTGACTTCCACCCGACATATGATGTGAATTGAGTGGAACTCCCATGACTTCGGCTCATATTATTGGGGGAACTCATGGCGACCGTCTATTACAATTCAACATTGATGTGTCGGTTTGACACTTTCTATAAACGGCGTCATATTATTGGGTCCTTATTATATGTGATGCAAAACACGCGGAGGTTGCATAGGGATGCAATTGGATTCTACCTTTTAGAAATTATAATTGGCTGATATTATTCGGGATTATAATTGGCTAATTGAACTCTACGTGCCCATTAAGAAAATAAGATTTCCTTTTTTCATCAGAGGGTGGTGAAAATGTCAAAATAGTGGGATGAAATTTATAATATAAAAAATCCATATTTTATATCTTAAAATTATTTTAAAATTATCAGCAACCATTATTCTGTTTCCATATCAGTATATTTTTGATTTCGTCACATAATGTATTTCTATTATTAACAAGCTAACCCAATCTAATTTTCAAGACTAGTTGGTAAAATTGTTCTGAATTTGGAGAAAATGACATACACACTAATGTCAGTCTTGCTGAACTGACAAAGCATGCAAGATGGTAGAATGATAGTATGCAAGCTAAAGTGTAACATACTCGCTTCTATGTCAAATGAACTGTAGGGACAGTTTGAGGAAATGTTGAATGCTGCTGACATTCGAATGCACTTGTAAGAGTTGTATGGTGCATGAAACTCATACGATGATACACACTAATTTCAAAGAGCTCATGACTACACACATGCAAGATGGGGCTCTGGTCCATCAGCATGGTGTACATATGATTGGGGTTATTGAAAATGTGGTGGGCCTGGAATATGTGATTCCTAACGAGTTACTTGATGACATCAATTTGTTGACTTTTCCTTCCTCATTTGACAGCGTTATGGTGAACTTCAATTTGAATGAGATAGATGATAGCCTTGAAGAGCTAGTCAATACACCTATGACTTATGAGATCACCATAAAACATGAAAATGTTGTTTTTCTAATGGGCCTCTCGTGGGGACGAAAATGATCCACAAGGTAAGAGAAAGAAATGTTCTGTCCCTCACAACAAAAACAAACCCAATAAGAGGCAAACTCTAAAAGACACTTAAAGGGCCTACAAATCCCGATACGTCAGAACATACTTGTTTCACTGCAAGAAGTCCGGACATAAGAAATTATATGTGCCAAAAATGTTCTGGAAATAATAAGTGAATGTACAAGTAAACATGATTCAACAACAAACAAAAGAAAGTTAGATGATCAAAATCCCGCACAAATATGGCACGCTAGACTAGGTCATATTTCCCAAAGAAGGATGCACAAACTAGTGGGAGAAGGCATGTTTGACTTGGCAAACATAAATTCTTTACCTACTTGTGAGTCATGTCTAAAAGAAAAATGACCAAATGGAAACGTAGAACGTGCGCATGTTCTACTGGATTTGATCCACACAGACATTTGTGGCCCGCTAACTGTTAGCACAAAATATGGGCAATCCTACTTCATTACCTTTACTGATGACCATTCGAGGTATGGGTACGTTTACTTAATGAAACACAAATCTGAAGCATTTGAAAAGTTCAAAGAATTCAGATCTGAAGTAGAAAACCAGCTAAAAAGAAGTAATAAGGCACTTCGATCTGATCGAGGTAGTTAATACTTGAGTGCTGAATTTTTGGGTTAACTAAAAGAGAATGAGATTATCTCACAGTGGACTCCACCAGCAACACAAAATTGAATGGTGTTTCTGAACATCGAAATCGAACCTTGATGTACATGGTTCGATCCATGATGGGATTCACTGAATTACATACATCGTTTTGGGGCTTTGCGCTTGAAAATGCAGCAATGTTGTTGAATAATGTCCATAATAAAGCACTGGATAAAACACCATATGAGATATGGATGGAAAAAATTCCAAAATATTCTTAAATGAAAATATGGGTATGTCCTGCTTACGTGAAGCAGACAATGAGAGACAAATTAGATAGTAGATCCACTTTGTGCTACTTTGTAGAATATCCAAAGAATTCTGTTGGATATTATTTCTATCATCCTAATGAAGCAAAAGTGTTTGTGTTAAGAAATGCCACCTTTTTGGAAAAAGAATTTCTATTAGATAGAAAAGGCAAGATGATAGAACTTGAAGAAATTCAAGATACTCCCTCAATTATAGAGGTTGAACCCATTTTCCAACAACTAGTAGTTGAAGTACAAGCTCCTAGAAGGTCTTATAGGGTTATTAGACCACCTGCAAGATATACGCTTCTTCATGAACAAGGCCATGATGAGCCTAGTGTTGGATGTGATCCAATGAACTTCAAAGAAGCAATATCTGATACTGATTCATCCAAATGGCTTGAAGCCATGCAGTCTGAAATGGACTCTATGTATTCAAACCAAGTCTGGACATTATTGGATCCACTTGAGGGAGTCATTCCCATAGGATTCAAATGGATCTACAAAAGAAAGCTTAGGGCGGATGGGAAGGTATTGACCTTCAAGGAAAGACTGGTTGAAAAGGTTATACTCAAAATCAAGGAATTGACTATGAGGATATTTTTCACCAGTTGCTATGCTTAAGTCCATTAGAATACTACTAGCCATAGTATCATGGTATGACTATGAGATATGACAAATGGATGAGTATTCCTCAATGGAGACATCAATGAAGAAATTTATATGTCTCAACCTGAGCGATACACATCAGTAGGAAGTGAGCATAAGTTATGCAAACTTCAGAGATCAATGTATGGTCTCAAGCAGGCGTCAATGAGTTGGAACCTCAGATTTGATAGCACTATAAAGGAATTTGGTTTTGCTAAAAAAAATAATCCTGAGGAACCATGTGTGTACAAGTAAGTTAGTGGGAGTGTAGTGACATTCCTAGTACTATATGTTGATGATATCCTACTCATTGGGAATGATGTAGGATTACTTCAATCAACTAAAGCATGGTTAGCAAATAAATTCTCCATGAAAGATATGGGTGAAGCATCCTATGTATTGGGAATACAAATTTATAGAGATAGATCAAAGAGGATGCTCGGACTCACCCAATCCACTTATATAGATACCATTTTGAAGCGATTCTCTATGGAAGAGTCCAAGAGAGGATACTTACTAATGTGTCATGGTGTTACTCTATCTAAAGCTATGTCTCAAAACTGATGAAGAGATAGAGATGATGACACGTATTTTATATGCGTCAGCCATTGGTAGTATCATGTATGGTATCATATCGAAACGTGCTGATGTTGCTTATGCTCTGAGTGTTACAAGAAGAAATCAAACGAACCCTGGTCCAATGCATTGGAAAGACGTTAACGATATTCTTAAGTACTTGAGAAGGACTAACAACTTGTTCATGGTTAATGGGGATGGGAAACTGAAATTGGAAGGCTACACTTATTCTAGCTTCCAATGTGACGTAGATGATTCGAAATCGACCTCTGGTTTTGTATTCATGCTAAATGGTGCAGCTGTCTCTTGGAAAAGTTCCAAGTAAGACACAGTTGCGGATTCCACCACTGAAGCTGAGTACATTGCTGCATCTGCTGCAGCCAAAGAGGCAGTTTGGATGAGGAATTTTTTCAAAGAGTTGGGCGTTGTTCCAAATGGAGTTGATCCAGTCCCGGTGTACTGCGACAACACTGGTGCCATTGCGCAAGAAGAGGAACCAAAGTCTCAGCGACCCAAACATGTACTGAGAAAGTTCTACATCATCCGAGAGATAGTAGGAAGAGGAAATATATGAGCCGAAAGAGTCTCCTCTGCAGATAATGTTGCTAATCCACTTACAAAGCCCTTGCCAGAACCATTGTTTGAGAAGCATCGCGAAGAAATGTGATTAAATTTATGGGTAGTTTGCTCTAGGGCAAGTGGGAGATTGTTAGAGAAGATGTCCTGCAAGCCAACGGTTGGCTAGAGAATTTATTGACTAAAGTATAATAAACAATCTTAACTTTAATATAATTTAACTTTTTATGGTCTTGTTTTACTTTATTTGTATACCCATGCAATCAGTATAGATTAACTCCTTGATTATAATTTAATACAAATGAATCGTAATTCGATGTTGAAACTCATTTGTCAACACTGTATAATCTAAATTCGTTCCTTGTTGATTCAGCCGCCTAAAACATGGATAAATGAAGTTTGAGCTCGAGGCTAGCGTCTGTGATGTTGGTAAGGGCATAGAGATGTTCAAACATGCAGATGGGTAGTCATATGATGATTATACCGAACAACCCTCCCTCGGACTTTCCAAATGGTTATCATTCATAGAGAGGAAAAGTCCGTGATTATGATTGTACACCAATAGTCCTTACGACCCGGGACAATACTGAGGCTCTTTATGCTAGGACTGTTATTTGACTCGTTTACCGACTCCAGGAGAGTCATCAGGTGGCGAGGCTGGGTACAGTTGCGACACATATATGAGCCAGTGCATTGTAGTCAGGAATTCACTGCTCACCTATGGGTGTGGATATCCTATGAGATTTGATGAAATAGTAGTGCATTAAATCTCTATCCAGAGTATGAGATGTAAGTTAGAGAAAGAGTTCTCCAATAGTACATGTGATGCCACTATTTATATGCGTCACATAGTTATCGAATTAATATGCAGCCCTTGATGAACCAATGGTTGCAGATTCAATCAGGATATATGAGATGAAAGGACCGTATTGTACGTTAATCATAACCGACTAGTTATTGTAGGCACTATCAGTGATACCTAAGGAATCATGGGGCGATGCTACTAGACGCTCTTACCATGATTCGATGGGTTTAATCAGAAATATGATATCTAAAATTCTCATGATCAATTGTTAATTCAAAGAATGGGGCAAATTAGAGTAAGCCCGAATAAAGGATTATGTCCTGAATGACAAGGAGTTGTGAACCCACAGCTAGCTGTATCCCTGAACTATTGAGGGTCACACAAGCATTGGATCATTTGTTTCCGTTGAGAGAATAAATTCAAGGAGTTGAATTTAAATTATGATATAGTAAATTCAAGGAGTTGAATTTATGATAATTAAATTTTGAGAAAATAAATTCACGGAGTTGAATTTATGAGATAGTAAATTCAAGAAGTTGAATTTATGAAATTAAAGAGAATAAATTCAAGGAGTTGAATTTATAAAATTTGAAGATTTAATTTATTAAACTCAAAAGTTGAGTTTATTAAATATTAAATTTTGGAGGTGATAAATTCAAGGAGTTGAATTTATAATTTAATATTAAATTCAAATGTTTAATTTATAAGGGATTTAAATTAAATGTAATGTGTGTATGTATAATGGGATTGTAGGAGTACAAGACCAACATACATATAATTAAGGTTCCTAATTGGGCTTTAAAAGATTAATTAATTAATTAAACTAGTTGGACTATAATAATTGATTGGTTAAGCCCATTAAGTATATAATTTAATTAATGGGCTCTAAGCTTATATATAGTGTATTAGGTTTAGGGTTAAACTCAATTCATTCTCAATTTTTTAAAAACCCTAGCCTCCACTCTCATTGTGTTTTTCGAAATTCCTCCAATTTTTCCTCTCAAAATTTCTGCCTCCATCAAAGGTTTTTTTTTGGTTGAGCCGTATCTCGTTTTTAATCTCCAACGTTAAAACTTTTTCCAAATATTCTAGTGCTATTTGGAAGAGGAACAAATTTTCTACTCGTGTACCTGATTAGGAGGATTAAAGAAAGGAAATTTGAAGAAAGTTCGTAGGAAATTCATCAAGAGCTATTTACGCTAACCCCGGAATAGTTGGAGCCGTGTGAATCTTTCACAAAAGTATACAAGTTTAAACTCCCTATGAATTTTTAATTAGAAAACCATACGAGTGCTCAAACAAATATTTTGATTGTCAAAAAAAATAAAAATTTTAAGACTTCCGTTGCGTTTTGGGCACGAGAAAATCGAGATCCAACAATATGTTCATATGAATATGGATACGAATATGAATATGTTTATGTTTATATGAAGGTGTTTATGTTTAAAGTTGATGCATCATTATGATAATGTTTTTATTTAAAGTTTATGCATCATTAAAAGGTTTACGAAAATGTTATGTCTGAAGTTTATCTTCATGAAAACGATATTTTAAGTACAAGTATTTTTACGGTGCATGTGTTTTGTATATGGATTACTTGTTATCAAGATTACGGTGTGTTGAGTCTTTAGATTCACTAGGTGTGATTGATGCAGGTGATTATGATAATAATGTTAATGGAGGTCTTGATAGTTGACTTTATTGGACTGAAGGTGCACATAACCCGAGGACCGACGCTACTTTTCTGCATTAGTTATGATTTATGATTTCAAATTATGTTAAAAATATTTTATGTAATTTGATTAAAGGTTCGGCCGAATTATGAGAGTTTGAAAAAAAAAAAAATTTTCTAGTACTTTTAAAGCAAAACGAATAGCAGATGTTTCAGATGGTATCAGAGCAATAGTTCTATAAAGGGTTGTGCCACCATTAGTGTCGGGAAGCTCAGTCGTCAAGCCTCAATCTGTAAGTTTACATACTTTATATGATTTATATGTTGTTACCTGCATGACTACATGAATTATATGTTTACGTCACATGTTTAATAGCATTATGAGGATATATGTTTTATATGCTTTAGAATTTTTATACGGGATACGATATAAAATAAGAAATTATTTGATTTCAACGCATGTTGGCTTTGTGGTGGAATTGGACTATGTTGATTTTGGGTTTTAGTATTGACATTCTACTTTTTGGGCCATAAGTTAATCGTGAATATTATGAATGCTTTTGGGACACGTAGATTTTTATAAGAAAATACTGATGACTCGTGGGTACTAGTTGAGTTAATTTTTGGAATTTCACATAAAGAATAATGATTCGAGGATTGCAACGACTTTAGGAGTACGAAAATGTATAAATTGGGATTTTAAGTTAGATGAAAGGTAAGATTGGTTATAGGAATTGATTTTGGGTAAAGAAGTTTAAATTTATTGAAATTTATTTTTTGGGAAATCCGTAAAAGGAAATTAAGAATGCCAAAAATTTATGGGTTAATAGTGGAATTTTCGACATTAAGGAGCAATTGGATAATTTTTGAGGGAATTAAGAATTTATTTTGTAATTATTAAGGAATTTGAGGACTAGTTTAGTAATAAGTACGATTTAAATTGTTTAAATGATAAGAATTTTCGATGATTTAGACTTTTAAGAATATTTGAAACTTTGGTATATCTTGATTATAATGTTATAAGGAATGTTAGGTAAGGGTTTTTAAGTATGAAACAATATTAGGCTTGAAAAATTTAAGCGTTAACAGATGCATTTGAGATTTTATTGTCTAATTATGATAAGTTGATGAACAATTTGGGTATAATATAAGGAAAGTAATATACGGTACGCATGGTCATCCATCTACTAATATTGGGAATAGTAGGAAAATTTGAAATTCGAGGTTATAATAACATAGTACTAAGTCATCATGGGTCTTTTTAAGTTGCAATTCGCAAAAGAGGATTTAGATGGTAAAATTAATTGGGATCAAGGAGACGTAAGGACGTTATAGAACATAAGTTTTATCATAGTAGCACAGCGGAAGCGTGGTTTTTGGGATACTAGAACTGAATCTAAACTTTGGGTTATCAAGGATAAAGGAATTTCGAGGACGAAATTCAATCTAAGGGGGAAGATTGTAACGCCCCGGAAATTTGAAGGTCCATATAAACCACATTGATGCAATTATTAAATTAAAATTTTATTTTAATTAATTGTTTTAATTACATTACTTAATTATGTTGTGCATATTGTCATGTTTAAAATAAACTTTTTTACATGGTTGCATTAAAATGTATTTTTAAAGGTTATTCGAGTTGCGATCGAGGAACGGAGATTGATGGCTGAAAAATAGAAAAATTTTTAAATTGTTTTTGATTATTTAAAATACGATTGATGCTTTTCTTATTTTTGAAAATAAGGAGTTTTGAGGTGATTTTATACGTCGGGACATAAATTTTATCGGTGTTGGTTTTTCAACAAAAATACGAACGCTTCGGCAACCCGGCTAATAAATTCATAAACTTTTCAAAATAGAATAATTTTAGCATTTTAATTAAACACTATTGGGCCTAATTAATTATCATAATGGGCCTAAACCTTTGTTAGTGTTTAATTATTATTTAAACTCAAAAGTACCCCATAAATTAATGATAAACTCACGCCTCCCCTGCCCAAAATCCTTCAAACTCTCCCCCACTAGCAAAGGTCAAGGCACAAACATCATAAAAAATTAGAGAAAAATTCGAAGGTTGCAAGGGTTCTTCAAGTCATCGTCTTCGTGCCGCTGTTCTTCGCAATCGTCAATGTTTATTTGTGCGTAAAATACGCAAAGGCATGCCATACTATTTTCTTTACTCATTCATCACACCATATTATTTGTTTAAACATGTTTTGCATGAAAAATAAGGGACACTTTGTTTTATTTTCGTTCATGCATCAAAGGTGATTTTTAAAGCTTGATTTTTGTACCAAAATCATGTTTTATATGTACCTACGGGGCTGTCATGAATAAGGATGTTAAGGGGCATATTTTTTAACGCAAAATATATGGTCCTAGAGCCCACACAAAAAGGTTTCACACAAGATTAGAAAAAACTGGAACCGTGGGCAAAGAATAACAAGAGAGTCGTGAGTTTTGTGTGTTGGGTGCTAGGTGCATGGCTCGATCACTATGCATGGGATCTTGGGGCTCAACAAGGTTCAAAGGTTGGGTCCTAAGGGACGTGGGTCAGGGTCAGGAATGGTTCTAGCCCTCGCGTGCAGCTTTGGAGGAGTCCCATGGAGCTGGGACTCCTCGCGCGATCTGTGGTAAGGGACAGCAGCCAAGGGGTCTTGCTGCTGGGGCTGGGTGGCTTAGGGTAGGTCCATCAGGATCCAAGGGTCATGGGTATGGGTCGGGCCAGGGGCTGGAGAGGCTGGGTTGGCAGGTGGCTCGAGCAGAACGTGAGTAGTGTGGGTGAACTCCAAGCGCGCAGGCTGCTGTCTTCGGGTCTGATGGCTCGTGTGTGGCTCTGGGGCTCGGGATGGGGGTTGCTCGGGTCTGGGACTGGTCTAGGGTCAGTGAGGGTCTGAAGTGGTCGCTGGTTAAGTGGCTGGGAGAGTCCTAGTTATCCAAGAGTCCTAAGCGAGAGGGAAGTTCATGTGCGCAGGTTTGTGCTTCAGTGTCCAGGCGAGTTGGAGCGACTTAGGGGCTGGTTCCAGGGGTTGGGCTTGGTCAGGAGGGCGTCTAGGTGGGTTGGCTAGGGTTTGGCATGAGGTGGCTTGGGCGTGGCTCGACTAAAATAGGAGATGGCTCGGGTTGATCGGTTAAGGGTCAAAACCGAAAATTTAAGAACTAAAATTAGAACCATGGGTCCACGAATGTGGTTCATGGCTCACAAGGGTAGAATAAATAATAAAAAAGTTATGTTTAAAATTTGGGATCAAAATAATTAGTTTTTGATTATCCGGGATTTAGACGCCGCATGAAACATTAATTAAAGAATTAATTAAAACGCCTAGTTTTAAGCGGAATAAAATAATGAAAAATTATAATTAAGCTCAAATAATTACAAAAAATCTAAGTTTTAATTTAGGAATTTTATATTAAGATTTGGTTTAATTCGGGATTTAAAACGCATTAATACGTTATATTTAAAGATTAATTTAAAAGTCCTCGATTTAAGCTAAATAAAAATATGAGAAAATGTATGTAAGCTTAAATAATTATTTGGGACATGTTAGAGTCAATTGAATTAAGAAAATGTCAAAAAAGTAAAATTTTACGTCTATGGGTAAAACGGTATTTTTACTCCCAAAATTAGTAAACGTCATGGCTGTGTCCCGAATACTGTTTTATATGCTAAAATGATTATTTTAAATATTTATGAAATTTATGTTAAAATGTCAATTTTAAATGTTTATAGATTTTTATGATGTTGAAAGGTTTATTTTAAATGTTTATATCTTATGATTTAATATGTTAAAATGTTGATTTTAAAACGTTTATGGCTTTTTATGATTTTTATATGTTAAAACGTTTTTTTTAAATGTTAATGGATTTTTAATATGTTAAAATGTTATGGATGTTTCTGATTTTATTATGTTAAATTATGATTTTTAAATGTTTATGGATTTTTATGATTTAATATTGACATTTAAAATATATGTTTCATGCTTGGTTTAAAAGAAAAACGAAATTATATGCATGTTTTTGTTAAGTGATGAAAATACGAAATTTTTAAGGACATGAAGGGTTTGTGACTAATACGATGATATGTTGGAGATATCGTGAGGGTTATGGTCCCAGTGGGAGCCCGACCATCGTGTTTCCATGGATACGAATACGTTAATATGTTAATACGTTGGCCAAGGCTCAGTTGACGAGTGAGAGTGTCGCTGATGCCACCGCCGCCCAGTACTGGGGTTTTTATAGATGGATCCATCGTCCAATACGAATACGAGTCACAATCACGATCCGAATTCAACAAACACGAGTATGAATATGAATATGAATATGAATATGATGATATGAATATGTAGATATGAATATGGGATACGAATATAAATATATTTATGTTTATATGAAGGTGTTTATGTTTAAAGTCGATGCATCATTATGAAAATATTTTTATTTAAAATTTATGCATCATGAAAAGGTTTACGCAAATGTTATGTTTAAAGTTTATGCATCTTCATGAAAACGATAATTTTAAGTACAAGTATTTTTATGGTGCATGAGTTTTGTATATGTATTACTTGTTATCAAGATTATGGTGTGTTGAGTCTTAAGACTCACTAGGTGAAATTGATGAACGTGATTAAGATAATAATATTAATCGAGGTCTTGATGGTTGAATTTGTTGGACTGAAGTTTCACATAACCCGAGGACCAACGCTAGTATTCCGCGCTAGTTATGATTTATGATTTCAAATTATGTTAAAAATATTTTATGTAATTTGATTAAAGGTTCGGCAGAATTAGGAGAGTTTGAAAAAAAAATAAAAAATTCTAGTACTTTTTAAAGCAAAACGAATAACAGACGTTTCAATTTGACTTTGAGGAAACCTTTTTTCCAGTTGCAATGTTCAAGTCTATAAGGATATTATTAGCCATAGCTGCATGGTATGACTATGAGATATGACAAATGTATGTCAAGACAACCTTTCTTAATGGTGATATTAAGGAAGAGATTTACATGCCTCAACCTGAAGGGTTTACATCTGTCGGAAGTGAGCATATGGTATGCAAACTTCAGAGATCTATTTATGGTCTAAAGCAGGCTTCTAGGAGTTGGAACCTCATATTCGATAGTACAATCAAATTGTTTGATTTTACTAAGAACCCTGAGGAATCCTGTGTGTATAAGAAGGTCAGTGGGAGTGCTGTGACATTCCTGGTGCTTTATGTTGATGACATTCTACTAATTGGGAATGATGTAGGGATGTTGCAATCAACTAAAATATGGTTAAAGAGCAAGTTCTCGATGTAGGACTTGGGTGAAGCATCTTTTGTATTGAGAATACTGCTCTATAGAGATAGATCGAGAATATTTCTTGGTCTCACTCAGTCCACATACACTGATACCATCATTGAGAGGTTCTTGATGGATGAGTCCAAGAGAGGACATCTACTAATGTGTCATGGTGTGTCCCTATCAAAGTCTTGTCTCCCAAGACTGATGCAGAGATAGCGGCGATGACACGCATTTCGTATGCATCCGCAATTGGTAGTATCATGTATGGGATGATATCTACACGTCCTCACATGGCTTATGCACTAAGTGTAGTGATTAGATATCAATCGAACCCTGGTCTTCCACACTGGAAAGCTGTGAAAGACATCCTCAAGTATTTGAGAAGGACCAATAAGTTTTTCTTGGTCTTTGGGGGTGGAGAACTGAAATTGGAAGGCTATACTGACTCTAGATTCCAAAGCGATATCGATGACTCAAAGTCAACCTCTGGGTTCGTATTCATGCTCAATGGTGCTGCTGTCTGTTGGAAGAGTTCCAAGCAAGACAGTACTGCAGATTTCACCACTGAGGCCGAATACATTGCTGCATCAGCTGCAGCAAAGCAGGCTGTTTGGTTAAGGAATTTCGTCCAAGAGTTGGGCGTCATTCTTAATAGAGTTGCTCCAGTCCCGGTGTTTAGTGACAACACGGGAGCCATTGCTCAGGCGAAGGAACCAAGATCTCATAAGAAATCCAAACATGTATTGAGAAAGTACCACATCCTCCGAGAGATTGTGGAACGAGGAGAAGTGTCGATTGACAAAGTAGGCTCCGCAGATAATGTTGCTGATTAGCTAACTAAGCCTTTACCTGGAGCATTATTCGAGAAGCATCTTGAATCAATGGGTTTGAAGCCTATGGGTAGTTGGCTCTAGTGCAAGTGGGAGATTGTTAGAGTAGGTGCCCGTCGAGCCAAGTGTTGGTCAAGGGTTCATGTTTAAACTCTTTGTATAAAAGATCTTTATTTTAATAATATTTGAAATTATTGTTTTGGCACATCTTTATCTGTATACCCATGCTTGTTGCATAGATAAAGTCATTGAATATATAAATAGTAAAAAGAATATGAGATGCTCATATGACGAGTATGATGAAACTCATATTTGGAATACTGTATATTCTAAATAGTTCCGAGTCGATTCGTCCGCCATTAAAAAGTATATAAGGCCGCTTGAGTTTGAGACTAGTATCTGCGATGTGAGTACCATGTTTCATTGGTAGGGGACATTGTGATGCCGAGCATGCAGATATGTGCTCCTTGTAGAGTGCACTGAACAACCCTCCATAAAGGACTATCCAAGTGGTTCTCACTTATCGAGTGAAAACGTCCTAGTTTATGGTTGTACACCATTAGTCCTGATGACCCGGGACAACATTGAGACTCCATATGCGAGCATTGCACTTTGACTTGTTTACCGACTCTCATGGGGTCATCAGGTGGCAAGGTTGGGTGTTTTGTCGAAACATATAGGAGTCAATGCATTGTAGTCGAAGATTCACCACTTACCTTCGGTACGGATATCCTATGTGATCTCATGGGTATGTAGTTTGAAATCTCTGATCAGAGTGTTTGAGGTAATTATGAAAGATGTTTCATAGATTACACCATCGATGCAAATACGACATGACACATAGTAATGATTCATTGATAGCTCTCGATATACCACGGCTAGTCGTATCATTGAACCATTGAGGGCCACACAAGTACTAGCTTCCTAGATCCCGTTGAGAAAAAAAATAGTTCAATGTGTTGAACGGCTTATAAAGGAGTTTATAAGCGCTAACAAAAATAGAAGTATGAATTCTATAAGAGGATTATAGGAATGCAACTTTTAATTTGTGGAAGTGTTACTAAATTAAAATTTGCCCAAATAAATAATGTATTTGAAAATTGTGATTTTCATAAACATTATTATGAACCAAATTAAATTAATTCAAGTGTTGAATTAATTAAATACTTGCGGACCTAGTAGAGTCCAAATAATTAAATTAATTCAAGTGTTGAATTAATTAAATAACATTCGGCCTTGTAGATCTCAATTAGAAATAATTATTCAACTTGTGGGCTTGAGTAAAATCATGTAAAGTTTAAATGGTCTCAAATGTGTTTGAGATATTTAAATAAAAGTACATAGGCCTTGTAATTGTTACAAGGCCAAACAAATTGCATGCTTGGAAGGTCAAGGGTTGGAGGTAACTTTTGAGTTAATGGCATGCCATGCACATGCAACTTTACACTTTAACTTTTTCAACGACCAAGAAAATTTCTCTCCCCTTCAATCCATGATGTGGCCAAAATTTCTCCCCACCAATTCTCTCAATTTTGCTTCTTCAATTGTTGAGGATAGAACAACCTTCTCAAAGAAAAATACTCTAATTGTTTTAGTGCAAAATTAGAGGGGATCTTCCTAGTTGGTGGTGGGCTTAATTTTTGAGCAAAAAGTGCTCAAAGGAGGCTTGTAGATTGTCTACCCATTGAGGAGCTAAGTTGTTTAACAACAAAGATGGAGCCATCATGAATCCTTTGTGATTGATAGGTAAATTTTTAAAAACACCCTATATATGACATTTTGTGTTTTATTTTATTTTCTACACATCATTGTGAGGTACTCGGTTTTCTTCATGAAAAATATTTTTGAAACTTTCGTTGCATGTCCGAGCACCGTAACGGATACGCTTTCAAGAAATAGGAGGAGTACCAGGTACAACATCAATGAAAAACTCGACTTCTCTATCGGGTGGCAACCCCGGCACATCATCATTAAAGGCACCCGAATACTCTCGAAAAATTTCAATATCATTCACATCCACATTATATTCCTTATTCACATCCATTACTGATGCTAGAAATTCCTGACACTCCTTACCCAACATCTTATTCACCTTCCAGAAAGAAATAAAAGAAGTGTCAAGTGAAGTACCTGAACGCTTGAAGACCCTACTGTCACCTTCTTCGGTCGGAAATCACACTGCCTTTTAAACACAATCTATTACTGCACGATACGATGATAGTCAATCCATACCCAAAATCACATCAAACTCTATAATAGGAATCACAATAAGATCAGCAAATAAAATTCTCTCATTCACTAGAATAGAACAAGCTCTAATCACACTTGTTGGGTGATAAGTGCAATTTATTGCACTTTTATTACTTGTTTTTAAATTGGAATTCTGTGATTCTTGAGCAGGTTTTATGTGATTTGTTGTTGTTTTTGTTGTTATAGTTTTGAAGCTAAGAATGAGAGTGTGAAGTATTAAAGTGTTGAATTGGAAAAGTGCAAAATTAAAGATAAAAAAATACAGCAGAAACAGTGCACCCGCACTCAAAAATACAGTGCACCTGCACCCAAAAATGCACCGCACCCGCACTCTCACACCAGAAGAAGGAGCGCACCCGCGGTCTGTTCTTCACCGCACCCGCGGTCTTCGAAAAAACAAAATCCGGAAAATCTGTAACTTTGTGTGCTGCGCGTGGAAGTCTTAGAATTTGGTGTGCTACGACTTATAGCTTGTCTGGACTATAAAAAGACATCATTTTCTTACCATTTAGGGTATAGGGGAGCCAAGGAAAGAGTGAACGAGGCTACTACTAGATTGAAGATCAAATTCATCAAGTTTGGAAGAAATCTTTTGTACAACTCCGGGAACGGAATCAGCACTTCAAACTCTTGTTCTAAGTTCTTCTTTCCTTTGTTTTTCATTTGTTATGTCTTATTTTAAAACCATGTTTTGTTGTTTTGATTGTGTTATTATGAACTAAGTTTTAATTCTAGAGGAATGATGGAACAAAACTAGAAACCGTGTGTTAGAAGTTATAAATTAAGTTATTTAAGTTCTTCATATTGTTCATTTGTATTGTTCTAATCTTAATGCTTTCAATTTATTGGCCATATTTTGAATGATTTATATGTTTACAATTTATCACTCGGAAGAGGAAATTATAAACAAGAAAAAGATCAAATTATAAACAAGAAAAAGATCAAATACATCAATGGTATTTATAGAGTTCGGAAGTCCTATAATGCTATCGAAGCTTATAGAGAATCTAGTGCTTGTTGTGTTATTTAATTGTAAATTGTTGATGGGAATGTCACAATTCATTTTTAGATAACAAATATCTACTTATTACTTGGAAGAGGGAGTAGATAATAATAGGATTTTATGTTAATGAATAAAATGGACTTTTATAACAAAACTAATAAGAATAACACATGGTGGATAGTTGCGTGAAATCGGACCTCTAGATCTTTTATCTCATTGTTATTTGCTAAAATTTGGTGTTATATATATCTATATTTATTTATTTTTAAATCCATTTTCAATTTAGTCATTCATAATATCAAATCCTTAAATTGATTTTTCTAAATAAAGTCAAGACTATTTTAATCACAAACATTAATATACGTTTATATACACACTCCTCGTGGAATCGACACTTGTACTCAATAATATATTTTACTATAACTTGACGTCGTGCACTTGCGAGCAATTAAGAAAACACGCAACAAGTTTTTGGCGCCGTTGCCGGGGAGTGTTTATTTTAAATTTATTTTAGTATTGTTACCAATTAGTCTTGATTTTAATTTAGAGTTGTTTTTATTGTATTACAATAAACATTGATTTGTTTCTTATCCTTGTTTGACAGTGCATGCGAAGATCGCAAAATCTTGACTTGCTTATCTTTGATCATGAGATTGAAAGAACCGCAAGAAGATTAAGAAAGGCAAGAAGAGAAGAGATTCAAGCAATGGGTGACAACAGAGATAATGAAAATCCACCCCCTGCAATACCCATCAGAGATCATTTTAAGCCGGTATTAAATACTCATTATTCAGGAATAGCACGAGGGATTATTAATGCAAACAACTTTGAACTCAAGCCTGCATTAATAAACATGGTTCAACAGAATCAGTTTGGGGGAGCAGCTACCGCAGATCCTCATCTACATCTCATAACATTCCTTGAAATCACTGACACGGTAAAAATAAATGGTGTTTCTGATGATTTAATTCGATTGCGTTTGTTTTCTTTTTCTCTTAGGGACCAAGCAAGAGGATGGCTCCAATCGCTTCCTTTGGGGAGTATCACTACATGGCAGGAGTTAGCAACCAAGTTCCTTGCTAAATATTTTCCACCTGCGAAGTCTGCATAGTTGAAAATTGAGATAAGTACTTTTAGGCAGACTGACTTTGAGCAATTATATGAGGCATGGGAACGGTATAAGGAATTGTTGAGGAGGTGTTCAAACCATGGTTTTGAAGATTGGGTACAGATTGAATTGTTTTACAATGGTTTGAATGGAAAAACAAGAGGCACTGTGTATGCAGCAGCTGGTGGCACGATATTTGCCAAATCTCCTGATCAAGCATATGATTTGCTTGAACAGATGACCATTAACAGTTATCACTGGCCGTCTGAGAGGTCAGGAGTAAAGAAACCAGCTGGAATTTATTGCGTAGATCCTATTACATCACTCACCGCTCAAGTTTCAGCTTTAACAACTCAAATTGCAGCTATGAATAAGGCTAGTATAGCAGAGGTTGAAAATGCATCGGTTGTTATTGAAGAACCACATATTCTTGATGAGGCTCATTATATCAACAATAGGAATTTTGGTGGCTACGGAGGATATCGAGGTAACCCTCCCCCTAACACTTGTCATCCTGGTTTGAGAAATGATGAGAATTTTTCATATGCTAATAATAAGAATGTGTTGAATCCTCCACTAGGGTTCAATACATCAAATGGGGAAGGAAAACCATCATTTGAGGATTTGGTTGGAACATTTGTTGCTGAATCTGGCAAAAGAATGGCTAGGACTGAGTCTAGACTTGACAACCTTGAGACACACATGGCGAATATTGGTGCTTCTTTGAAAATCCCGGAGTCGCAAGTTGGGCAAATAACGAAGCAACTCACGTCTCAATCATCAGATGCATTACCAAGAACTGCAGATCCAAATACGAAAGAAGTGAATGCGGTTTTCATACAACATGAGGGGGTTGAAATAATAGAAGTAGAAGAGAAAAAAGTGGATCATAAACCCAGGTGGGAAGATATGCCGACTCCAAGCAAAGGAAATCGAGGTAAGAAAAGTAAGAGTTATGATTTTGATCAATGCATTGATATTTCTTTACTTTCCTATCCCCAAAGATTTTTACAATTGAAAGCTGAGTTTCAAAACAAAAAAGGTCTTGAAGATCTCAATAACCTACACTCTAACATTCAGTCTGTAGAACAGAAAGAGGTGGCTTTTACTGGAGGAGATGATAAGGGGAGGCAAGGAGATCTTCTTCGGAAGCTGTAAGACCCCGGGGAATTCGTTGTACCATGTGAAATAGGGGGTCAGTTAGTGGAAAAAGCTATATGTGACTCAAGAGCGGGCGTAAATATAATGCCAAGTTTTCTCTACGAGAAACTTGGATTGAGCATGATGAAGCCCACAGAACTAAGTTTACAAATGGCAGATAAATCAATCAAGACACCATTGGGCATTGTGGAAGATGTTGAACTTAAGATTGATAAATTGAGACTTCCAGCAGATTTCGTGGTGCTTGACATGGAGAACAGTCAGAATGTTCGTATTATTCTAGGACGACCTTTCTTGGCTACTGCTGAAGCCGTCATTGACTTGAAGCAAGAAAAATTAACCATGGAGGTTGAAGGTCAGAGGGTGGAAATCAAGGCATTAAAGGGATCACATGACCTACCATGAACAAGATTGGTATAGTCGGGCTGACGACGTTAAACCAAGCGCTTTTTGGGAGGCAACCCAAATTTTTGGTTTCTTTATTGCATTTCATTTTCGGTTTTGCTGTTACTCTTGTATTCTTATTTTAGGTTTTGTATTTTTGGTATAATGTGTTCTTGTATTTCCCCCAAATCTTATGAATCCCAATTGTGTTTTTCAGGATAAAAATTGGAGGAGAAAACAATTTCTAAGACTGCACCCGCGCTGCAAATGTATCGCTCATGCAGTAGTTTAAAGACAGAAAATTAAAAATTCCAGTAGCCATAACGCACCCGCGGTATGTTCTAGACCACACCTGCGGTTGATGATTTTAAAAACAGAAAGGGGCAGAAATTAAGCATCAACGAAGAACAGTTCTCCAAAATTCTCCTTCAGTTCGAAATACTATCCGTCGGAGTACCACCCACCACAAGAAGGCGCAAATGATGAGGATGGCAATGACCACTGACGGTCGTTGCCAGAGGTATGTGTATTCCTCTAATTTTCATGATCATTTACATCGAGGACGATGTACATATTTAAGTTTGGGGGAGATGTATTTGTTATTATTTTATTTTGTGTGTTATTTTATTTTGTGTGTTGTTCATTTTATTTAGTTTTATTTGAGTATTTTATTTATTTCTGTGAGTTATTTGCTTGTGTGTTTTTAGTGTCTTAGTCATGAAAATTTTTGAATTGGCCAATGATGAACAAAATTTGTGTAATGGGAAGAAAGGTCATGCATTTCCATAATGTTCATCAATCAATTTGAAAAATTTAGAGAACAATCATCAGATTTGATAAATTTGAAACTTATAATTTCTATACAACTTTGTGATTTTCATTTGACATTGAAATAAATTTTTGTAAACACATATATGATTGAGGCAATCTTTGATTTTATTTGGGCCTATTTATATTGTTCATAAAGATTCATTTGATGCCCTCTTGAGCCTATATGAGAAAAAGAATTGTGTTCTTGAAATTTCTTTGAAGCCAAGCACTTTTCTTTTTGAATATATATGTATTTGGTTGGTGCATTGAGATTTTATTTTTTTAACGAAGATAAATTCTACTTGGTGTTGGTGAATTTAGATTTTGTTTAGAACTATCCAAACAAAACTCGAGGCGAAATACGGACAAACTATGATTTAAGAATGATTTAGGAGATTTTTTGGATCGATTGAGCCTTTCAAGCTATCAAATAAAATTTTTATCATTTTTCACCTCTTTGTAGCTTATATGAATTCAAATGGCACACGTTAATATGTGTAAAAGGCCCCCATTCGATATCCTTTCAAGTAGCCCACATTTACCAACCCTTTGAATATCTTATACGATTATTTCTTACTTTCTCAAGGGAGTAAAAATTCAAAAGATTAAAGAAAGTGATATTATCCTACAAAAGAAAAGAAAAAAAAATGATGAATGGTGTTTGATTGAAGAAGTTGGAGAAAAAGGGGAGAAAAGAGATGAAATAAATAAAAACTGGAGATAAAAGAAAAAGTGGAGTATGCAAAAGAGATAAAAAAATTCAATTTACTCCCTTATTTGAATTCCTAATCTTCATTTGTAGCTATAAACCAAGGCCTAACATTACAACCATTGAAAATCCTATTAACCTTGTCATAGTTGTCCAATATACTAGTGGAGGGGGATTGGGAGGATTTAGCCTATGGACAATCGATAAACACTTCCATTGAGTACGAATCTTGATCAATTTTACACACACCTCATTGCATCAAAAATTTATTGGGTATTTCTTTCTTGAATGAATATTGCTTTGAACCTAATATTTACCGGAAAAGACCTCTTGATTTGTGTTTGTAAAAATTGAAATCGATTGAGAATGTTTTGAAACATGAGTTGAAGAGATTAGAAGTTAAGAAAATTAACCAATTTCATGATTATATCCGGATCAAAAAAGAAAAAAATTGGTTGGATTGAATTAATTTGTGAATGCATAAAAATTTAGTTAAATTCTCGAGGCCAAGTTCTTTTAAAAATATTTCATTACTTATTTGTTTGTGTTTTTTTATTTTTGCTCGGGACTAGCAAAATCCTATGTTTGGGGGAGTTTGATAAGTGCAATTTATTGCACTTTTATTACTTGTTTTTAAATTGGAATTCTGTGATTCTTGAGCAGGTTTTATGTGATTTGTTGTTGTTTTTGTTGTTAAAGTTTTGAAGCTAAGAATGAGAGTGTCGAGTATTAAAGTGTTGAATTGGAAAAGTGCAAAAGATAAAAAAATGCAGCAGAAACAGTGCACCCGCACTCAAAAATACAGTGCACCTGCACTCTCACAGTGCACCCGCACTAAAAAATGCACCGCACCCGCACTTTCACACCAGAAAAAGGAGCGCACCCGCGGTCTGTTCTTCACCGCACCTACGGTTTTCGAAAAAACAGAATCCGGAAAATCTGTAACTTTGTATGTTGTGCGTGGAAGTCTGAGAATTTGGTGTGCTACGACTTCTAGCTTGTCTGGACTATAAAAAGACATCATTTTCTTACAATCTAGGGTATTGGGGAGCCAAGGAAAGAGTGAAGGAGGCTACTACTAGATTGAAGATCAAATTCATCAAGTTTGGAAGAAATTTTTTGTACAACTCCGGGAACGAAATCATCTCTTCAAACTCTTGTTCTAAGTTCTTATTTCCTTTGTTTTTCATTTGTTATGTCTTATTTTAAAACCATTTTTTGTTGTTTTGATTGTGTTATTATGAACTAAGTTTTAATTCTAGAGGAATGATGGAACAAAACTAGAAACCATGTGTTAGAAGTTATAAATTAAGTTATTTAAGTTCTTCATATTGTTCATTTGTATTGTTCTAATCTTAATGCTTTCAATTTATTGGCCATATTTTGAATGATTTATATGTTTACAATTTATCACTCGGAAGAGGAAATTATAAACAAGAAAAAGATCAAATACATCAATGGTATTTATAGAGTTCTGAAGGCCTATAATGCTATCGAAGCATATAGAGAATCTAGTGCTTGTTGTGTTATTTAATTGTAAATTGTTGATGGGAATGTCACAATTCATTTTTAGATAACAAATATCTACTTATTACTTGGAAGAGGGAGTAGATAATAATAGGATTTTATGTTAATGAATAAAAAGGACTTATATAACAAAACTAATAAGAATTACACAATGTGGATAGTTGCGTGAATTCGGACCTCTAGATCTTTTATCTCATTGTTATTTGCTAAAATTTGGTGTTATATAATCTATATTTATTTATTTTTAAATCCATTTTCAATTTAGTCATTCATAAAATCAAATCCTTAAATTGATTTTTCTAAATAAAGTCAAGACTATTTTAATCACAAGCATTAATATACGTTTATATACACACTCCTCGTGGAATCGACACTTGTACTCAATAATATATTTTACTATAACTTGACGTCGTGCACTTGCGAGCAATTAAGAAAACACGCAACATTGGGCAAATCACATCTCCCGACGGAATCATAATATTAAACTGGAGAGGTACAAATATAGGTGCAATACCCAACGATCACATGAAAAATTCAGACATAAAAGAATGTGTAGCTCCAATATCAATTAAATTAAGAGCTACATTGCCTGAAATCAGAATAGTACATGATATAGCCGACGTATCAAGATTTACACCCTCTTTGGTCAAAGATAAAATGCACCCTTGGACTCGTCCTCGGCCTTAATATTGGGTGCAGTTGATGGTAATGTGACCTGCACCTCCACATCTGTAACATTTCTTGGTCCCTACTAAGCATTCACCCTTGTGTGGTTTGCTGCATTTGGGACATAAAGGCCTTTTCGTCTCAGACTGAACCACAAGAGCTTTACCTCGATGTTCTTATGTTCCTTTTTTTTTGTAACCCTCTTTCCAACTTTGACTCGAAGCTTGGATCTTTTGATTAATGCTCTTTCTTCTCAATTGTCTTTCCTTCTCAATCTCTTTCTCGTCTTGTTCCACTAAAAGAGATTTCTCCATGATCTCTTTGTACGTTGCGGCCTTAGACATTCTGACATCCCTCTTGATCTCGGCTCTCAAGCCTTTCATGAAGTGTTCCCTTGGATCTTTGTCATTTGAAGCAATAAAAAGAACGAACAACCATCCTTCTTCGAATTTCAATATATAATCATTCACATTCAAGTTGCCCTGCTTTAGTTCCAAGGACTCCTTCACTTTCTATGGCTTGACATCCGTGGATAAATATTTGTCATAAAATATATCCTTGAACTCATTCCGTTGGAGGGTTTTAACGTTGACAGTTACCTTCGTGGCCTCCCACCAAATGCGTGTAGTCTTGGTCAGAAGAAACACTGCACAACAAACTCGATCATTATCCTCAAAGTGCAGTTAGTCAAAGATTGGTTCAATAGCTTTAACCCATTCCATAGCTACAAGAGGGTCCGCACTTCCCACGAACTCAGGTGGATTCGTTCTTTTAAATCTGTCATACGCTCTCTCTGAATCGGGCTCCTATCTCACAAGGCCTCTACCTCTCCCTTGTACTCGGTTCTGCAATCTCAATAACTGTTGGATCTGTTCCCCATGAACTTTGGCTTGCTCCTAGAGAAACTTACTAAACTCATCAACAACTCGTGATGAGGTACTATCTTCTCCTTCTACATCTTCCCTCTTAGGTGGCATCTCTTTCATTGCATCTCGGTTTGAAATAATTTGAAATCATATATATACAATAAAAGATACTTATCATATATCAGTACATGAATGAGATGCAAAAATTTACATACCGAAGTGTCGTAAACAGAAGAAGTCATGTGCCAATTCATTGGTCCGAAAATCGTTTGCCCTAATACCACTAAATGTGACATCCTGACCCGTTTTTTTAAAAAATAAACTCTATAATGCGGAAGCTTTTAAAAAAAGACTTGGAGGAAAGTATGTGCTTTAAAAATTTTGGCAGAATTTTCCCGTAAAAAGGAACTCACCAACTGTCTCAAGCAATAAAGCCAATACATCATAAAAATTCCCACAAATAATACATAAAGATATACAAAGTCAAAAGTATTGCATTTGATTACCAATATAATTGAGTCAAATTTAAACTCTCAAAATATCAAATTGGTTTCAACAAAAGATATTAACAAACTCCAACCATTACAAAACAAAATACTTTCTTAACCATCCATAGACAAAATAATCATTTAATCCTTCCTCCAAGCTTGGCACTTTTCCATCTTCTGTCTCGACACCCCGCCGTATCAATCTCGGTTACCTGCATCTGCATCTCATGAACATAAATGAAATGAGTTATAAAAACTCAACAAGTACACCTTTAAAAAACAAGTACATATACCATAGTGGAAAGAAGGAATCCGTATAATTTCTTAATCGTAATATGTCATCTGTCAATAAAAATTCGTCTATAACAATTATAAGATGGCACCTATAGAACTATTAATTTCTTTCCATTCGTATGACATTGATAGGTCATTAGTCAATGGTATACATGTACATCTCAGTAAAAATCAGTCACAATACATGTCATTATGTTGATCAACTTCAGTCAAGTGGGTTTAGAATTACCATAGGTAACACTACAATACCATAAAACCATCGAGCAATAAAAATTTCATTGAATCATTTTTTCAAACACGCGATGTGCGTGCTTAAAGAGTTAGCTCCTTTACTTTGCCCTTAGCCTCAATTCCATTTCATTGAAATATATCAATACATATTATATACATAACCCTTGTGCAACCAACCTAGCTTTGTTGTGCACTGCAAAACCATCTTCGTTCAGTTTGTTTCTGTAAACCTATTTTGTATCTATAATTGATTTTGAGAGTGGTCTTGGAACTAAAGTCCAAATGTTATGGGTAAACTGATTTAGCTACTCTTGCATTGCATTTGTCCAGTTTGGATCAGTTAGAGCTTAATCAGTTCTCCGGTTAAAATTGAGAAACAAATGCGGAGTGTACAAATAAATTAAACATTTGATTTATAGTTCTTACAAGATCAGATGGATTACCTATCACCGAATCCGGTGGATCTGATTTACTCCATCTCTAGTTCGAACTAGTTGGATCACTTTGCGTCACAATTTCAGTTTGTAACGGAAAATCTCCGTCAGCATCAATTTAAACAGATTCAGTTAGTATTTGAATTTCATTGCGTTTTTTCACAACTTGATTGATCGGAAAAATTTCCTGTTCAACTGTTTGATCCACAACATTAGGTTCAGGTGTTTGAAGGATGTATCGATTGATGTGAACTTCTTCTTCACTATCATCCTCCAAGCTAATTTCTGTTAGGCGATTAGTCAGCTCAACTGGATCAGTTGTCTTGTCAGTTAGAGCAGATTAATCAAATACAACATGCATTGATTCTTCTACATTTAAAGTACGCTTATTGAAAACTCTGTAAGCCTTGCTGACTGATGAATATCAAAGAAAAATTCCTTCATCTGATTAGCATAAAATGTTGTTAAATGATTTTTGCCATTGTTATGAATGAAGCATTTGCAACCAAATATTTTAAAGTAGGACACCACGCTTTAATTTCCATGCTAGATCTCATACTGCGTTTTCAAATTATTTTTATTAATCGTTTGTCTGTTCTGAGTATAACATGCAGTGTTTATGCTTCTACCCAAAATCGTTGAGAAATACCAGAATCAACAATCATTGTTCTAGCTGCTTCTTTAAGAGTTCGATTTCTCTTTTCAGCTATGAGATTTTGCTGAGATGTTCTGGCAGCTGAGAAATCATGCTTGATTCCATAATTTTCTAAAAATAGTGAAAGATTTTGATTGACAAATTCAGTCCCTCAATCAGACTTTATTCAGTCAATCCCAACTGATTTTTCATTTAAAAGTCTTTTGAAAAGTTTAATCAGTTGTGTAGCAGTGTCTTTTGATTTGAGAAAAATAACCCAAATAAATCTTGAAAAATCATCGACAATCACTAATGTGTATTTCATTCCCCTAAACTCATGATTGGTATAGGACCAAACAGATCCATATGTATCAGTTCTAAGCATATGGATGAAGATTTAATCCCTTTGTTTTAAAATGAAGATCTTACTTTTTTGCAAAACTGACATGTTGAACGTATTTTATCTTTTGAAAATACAATTTTAGGCATACCAGTTACAAGATCATGACTACCTTGATGAGCGATGGATTTGAAATTAAAGTGGTTTAACCTTTTATGCCAAAACCAGTTCTTTGATGAATTGGAAGCTACAAAACAAAATGGTTCATTAGGTTGATCAGTCCAACTTACTTATAGGTATTACCACACCGATTTCTTATCATGATGTTATTATCAGTTGAGTTCTACACTGTGCAAGTGTGCTTGTTGAACTGAACTGAAAAATTATTATCACACAACTGACTGTTGCTAATCAGATTATATTTTAATATACCCTTACCCACGGTTCTACCTTTTGAGTCATCTCCAAAATTGATTTTTGGACCAGAATATTTGACCAGTTGGGATAACAAATTAGCATCCATTGTCTTGTGTCTTGAGCATCCGCTTTCCAGGTACTAGAATGAATCTTTATTTGATGTGCATGTCACCTGTAGTCACACATAATGAATAATTTTGGTACCCACATTTATTTGGGTTCTAAACTGATAAGTCCTTCGGAACCAAGACTTGGACCAATTTAACTAACTTTCCAGTTGTTGAGATCCAGATAGTTTTTCTCGTTTTGTGTGTGCTTGACGTATTGTGTTCAGATGAGACAATATGCATTTTAGCCTTATTCACCTAGTTGTGCATCCAATATCTTTTCTGAACAGATTTACTATTATAATGAGCATTCCTATAGTTATTGAATCGTTTAGATGGCCAGTTTCGTGAATCATTTGAACTCTAATGACTATATCCTATTCCATATCTCTTAGCCTTGTTCTTATTATAAATCGTTCGTTCAATTGGTTTGCTTGGCTCTGATTGTTCATGCACCATAACTGATTTTACAAAGTGAATATACTTCCCTTTACACATGTTCAGTTCTTGCTTGGTAACACTGATTGAATATTCAATTTTGTTATTAGAGCCTAAACAAGTTTTGTCAGTAACTGATTTTTGTAAACCTTGCATTTCAGTCAACGTCACTGATGACTTATTCCAAACTTTAATCAGATGATTTTGCCTTGAAATTTCAAGTTTTAGCTAATGAATCACATATTGGTTCTCACTCATTCAAGCTTTTAACTCAACAATCTCCTTTTTTAGACTCAACAGTTTCAATTTTATTTCTTTGGGGATCAATTTGCTTTACTTTGGCCTTTTTAAATGAGAGAGCAAGTTTGTGATATTCATTAACCATGACATGTAATGTGGAAATGAGTTCTTTTCGTGTAAAGTCAGTTGAACAGAAATCAAATACCTTCTCGCTGCTTGATTCCATTTTTGTATCATCAGCCATTAGGCACTTTACTTCTTCTTCATCGCTGGAGCTGCTTGAGCTGTCAGTTTTTGATTCATCACTATCAGTTTTTGCCCACTTGGACTTTCTTTCTTCGGCTAATAGATCTTCATGCTTCTTTTTTAATGATTTCTTATCATCCTTAGCTCTTCTTCTTCATTCAAATTATTTCTTATTCTTTTTAGTTGAACGTCGACTATCCTTCTTTGGCTTAGGACAGTCAGCAATAAAGTGTCTAGTCTTGACATAGTTGTAGCAAGCATTTGGTCCCTCCTTAGAGATATTCTTGTGAGAATGTCCTTGGAAAGATCCCTGGTTTTTTCTCGTAAATCTTCCAAACTTCTTGATAAACAATGACATGGCATCATTGCTCAATGTTCTACATATATTTTTAGCTGAACTAGTTGGTTCAAGTTTTAAGGCGCTAAGAGCAGTTGTAACTGTTGGAGTTGATGGTTCTCCCTGAAAGGGGATCGGTTACGGGTGCCCGGAATGCACAAATAAAGTTTTAAAATATCATTTACAAAAGAAAAAATTGAGCACTACTGTAATGCCCGAGATTATATCACTTAATCCGAAATTAATTAATTGATGAATTGATGTGATTATGAAAGGACAAGCTCCGAGGAAGGCTTGGGAAGACATGATTGTGTGTTAGTTCAGAAAACCTCGCGCATATGCGCAGTGATGAGGCGCGCACATGCGCGAGCAGCCAAGCACCGAGGCAGAAGACCTCGCGCATATGCGCGAGACTAGGCGCGCATATGCGCGAGCATGTGAAATTTTGAAATGCCAAGACAGAGAGTCTCGCGCATATGCGCGGGACGAAGCGCGCATATGCGCGATCAGATGAGTTTACAAGCGTTGAGACAGTAAGTCTCGCGCATATGCACGAGCATTTGACGAGCATATGCGCAAGAAGATAAATTGCCAAGTGCCGAGACAGAGAGTCTCGCACATATGCGCCAGTGTTGGACGCGCATATGCGCGAGACGTGCTAAACGAAAAATGAGCCACATGTCTTGCCATGCATGTTAAGAGATAAACAAATTTTTCATTTCCTTCAGAACCTGCAGCCAAGGAAACCGAGAGACTCCATAGAAATTTCTCAAGTTCTTTATTTTAGAATTTGAATTGTGCAAGATCCGGCCGTGCGATTTTCAATCCGAGTTTAGTTTCGTGCTTCTCCCGTCAAGAGCTTCAGAAGGATGTAAGTTGTATTACTTTCCTGTGTGGTCCGAAAATTTGGTATTGGAGAAATCGTAATTTGATTTATATTATGTGTTGTTGAGATTATGGTAAGCCTATAATCGAAACCAGATCGAAGAACAGACATTTTATGCAATTGTTATCATTTCAGCCTATAATTGAATGAGATGGTACAAATTTTGAATTGTGGGCTGTAATTGTATTGATTATGAGTTGTGATTTGTATCTGTTGATGTTTGAGTTGCCTGATATATCAAGATTGTGCTGTTATGCCGTCAAAGTTTAACTAGATTGAGTATTGAGCAAAGCAAGTCTTGTTTTAAGTTGTATATTAATGTTACGCCTCTCGAATATGTCATTCCAGATTTGGTATTGAAGGCTTCGAAGAACGAACAACGCCAGATTGAGATTTGATTCAACCAAGAACTACGAAAATAAATGTATAAATCAATTTATAAACCGGGAGAGATAACTCGAGTAAGAGATAACTTGAGTTTCCCAAAACCACATACTATATTGTTATTGCTTTGATGTATTTGCAATTCTTTAAATTGATATGCTTTTTCTATTGTGTTATAGCAAAGCATGTGTTATGAGTCTTGGGCAGAGGTGCCAAGTCACTGGACATTTGGTTTATATACGATGTGCTTAGGAGAAGATCGACTCCTATTGTAGAGATTCGATATAGTGTACCAAGGTCCGGGAATAAGAACGTACCACCATCTAAAAGGGGAAAGTAGGTGGGAGACTTGTTACGTTCTTATTCAAACCGGGATCCCTAGATAAGAGTCGATCATAGATTAAGAGTTAAAGAGTTTGATTTACGTCTTTGTATCGATTTATGTTTTCGTAGATTACGATGCATGTTGTGTTACAAATGTTATATGCTTTTGTATATGCTTGTATGAAATGCATGTATACATTGTTTATACTGGGAATTATGTTTCTCACCGGAGTTATTCGGCTGTTGTTATATTTGTATGTGTGCATGACAACAGGTGGGACAGGATCAGGGTCTAAAAGAGCATGATAGATCGAGATTAGAGTGGGGATCCAGGCTTAGAAGTAGAACTATTGTTCAACACATGACATGTAGTTGACAAACACTAGTTTGTTATGACTTTATTTTGTACAGCTGTGTATCGTTGATCATGTTGTAGATTGAACTTGGTCTTGTAATTAAATAAGAAGGAGCGTAACTTGTTGTAGTATTTTGAACATTTGTGTATGAAGTGTTCAACAGTTTAAAAAAAAAATTCGACCTAGTTTATTTAATTGATCTATTTAATCACAATGATGATTGAAAAGATGGAGTTAGCGTCCGGGTCCCCACAGCATGTGGTATCAGGGCTGTATGTGTAATGCCCGAGATTTTGATTATTGTAATCTGAAATGATTTGTTGATAAATTGATGTGATTATAGACAGAACGGATCAGACCGGGAAAGACGAGCGAAGACACGAATTATGTGCGAGGACTGAACCCCTTGTGCATATGCGCGACTGGACAGGGCGCATATGCGCGAGGTACGCAAAGAACCTCGCGTATATGCGCGACATGGACCCGCGCATATGCGCGAGTATGGCAGAGAATTGCAAAGAACCTCGCGCATATGCGCCGGGCGAGGGCACGCATATGCGCGAGCTGCCGAGACTACACGCGCCGAGACATAATGTCTCGCGCATATGCGCCGAGGAGGGTCGCGCATATGCGCGAGACATGCAGTTGAAAGATGAAGCCACGTTTCTCCACCATGCATGATATATATATATAGCACATTGCAATTGTTCTTCAGAATTTTTCATCAGCAAGAACGAGGGATTGTTGTATAAAATCCTTACGCCTTTTATTTTAGGAATTTGAAGTTCGCGCAAAATCCGTCCGTCAGAATTTAGATCCGAACATATTTCCGTGATCCTCTCGTTACAGGCTTCGACAAGACGTAAGTTTTCTCATGTTTTGATATGATTTGAAAATATGCTATTGAAGGAATCGGATATGTTTCATATATGATGTTCTTGACATAGTAATCATCGTATAGTCGAAATCGGAATGAGGAACAGATACCGTATGAAATTGTTATGATTTTCCGAATGGATTTAATATCTGATTTGTGTTGTTATCGATTATGAGATGTTGGGATTGATATTGTATCGCTGGGTATATTGAGTTTGTACCGTTATGCCGTTGAAACAGAATTAGATAGAATTCTGATTATATCCAGGATTGATTGAGATTGTATTTTGATATAGTGCCTATTGGAAATGTTGATCCGGGATTGCACAACTCAAGTTTGATTTAACTTGAGTTTCCCAAAATCACATACTTAATTGTCATTGCCTCGATATGTTGCAATGTCTGAGAATGAGATGCTTATTCTATTTATTTATAGCAAAGCCTGTATTAAGTCATGGGCGGAGATGCCTAGTCATTGGCAGGATATGTCAAGTCTGTGGCGGATATGCCAAGACACTGGATGTTTGGTTTATATCGATGTTTGCTTAGGAGTTGATTTATTCCTATCGCTGAGATTCGATATATGTGACAATGTCCAGGAACCAGGATCCCTAGATTCGAGATGAATCGAGTATGAGATGATGAGTCACGAGTTTATTTACTGTTTTACATCGATACATGTCTTTCTGATTTGATACATGTTATTGAAAACTGTTATATGCTTTTATATATGTTTTTATACGATTGCATGTATACATTGTTTATAATGGGATTAAATTCTCACCGGAGTTATCCGGGTGTTGTCTTGTTTATATGTGTGCATGACAACGGGTGGGACGGGCTCAGGGTCAAGAAGAGAATGAGAGGACAAGTTAGCGTGGAGATCCGAATCAGAAGTAGATATGCTTCAACACTTGATATATAGAAGTTGAATCCTAGCTTGAGTTTAATGTATTGAGTACAAGACATATACTGTACTTTTGATATGTATATCAGATTGATTACATTACGTTTCCGCATTTGTATTTTAAAAAAAACTTTAGACCCTATTTATTTCATTGATCTAATCATTCCCAAAGATAATTAAGAAATGAATTAGCGTCCGGGTCCCCACAGCAGGTGGTATCAGAGCAGTAGGTTCCAGAACTGTAGGTTCCTTAGAATGAGATAGAAGCTAGTGAGCGGGGTAGATTGTTTTCTTCCTTGCTTTTGAATGCTAGCATGTGTTACTGCTTTATATAATACATGTTTACTTTACTATCTGATTTGATTGGTAACGTGTATTATTGAGAATGAATCAGAACCGATTCTTGATCAGAGGTAAGATGATCAGAAGGGGACTGAGACAGATTTGTCAAATGTGATTGCTAACCCTTTTGATAATCAGATATGCCTCCTCGAACAATCCCGGAACAGGGTAGTACTTCAGCTAATCCGATGGATGTAACAGGAACTCCGATGGAAACGCTACTGAAGAGATTTCAGTCATTCAAACCGCCAACCCTGAAAGGAACAGAGACTTCTGTTGATTGTGAGTGTTGGTTAGATGATATAGAGATGCTGTTTGATTCCTTGGATGACACAGATGAGCGCCGAGTCCGATTGATTGGGCACCAGTTGGATGACGTTGCAAAGAACTGGTGGATCACGACAAAGAGAACATTGGAGCATCGAGGTACGAATATCACTTGGAATGTCTTTAAAGCTGAGTTTTATCAGAGATTTTTCTCAGTGTCGTACAGGAAAGACAAAGGGGCAGAGTTTGCCAATCTGAGACAGGGTCGGTTGAACATAGAGGAGTATGTGGTCAAGTTCTCTACTTTATTGAGATTTGCTCCACACTTGGCTGAGAATGACGAAGCGGTTGCCGATCAGTTTATCATTGGACTGAACCCCGAGATCTTTACATTGGTGAACACCGGGCGACCGAATAACTTTGCTGATGCCCTAAACTGAGCCAAAGAAGCAGAAGCAGGTTTGATGAGACAGAAAGAAACTTCGTTTGTTCCTCCAACACCGAGACCACAACAATCCCCTCCCAGATTTGAGAGTGGCAGCAGCAGTGGTGGAAAGAAAGATTTTCTGAAAGCCAGAGGAAAATAGTTTAAAAAGTCTGGCTAAAGTGCCCAGATTCAGTACACGTATAACCCATGCATTATTTAATTAGTAAATCATTTAATTAATTTTAAAATGAGTTTTAAGCCATGCATGATTTATTTGAATGCATTATTTTAAATTATTTATGTTTATGAGATGCACGCTAAAATGTTTTTCGAGTTTCATGTTTCAGGCGTTCATTCGAAGCGGGATTCAGGAAAAGACCCGATGACGATTTCTGGCAATTTAAAAATGTGGTATTTTATTTTACGTTATGGATGGGCATTTTAAATAAAGTTATTTATCTTAGCATTTTAAAACCTAATTTATGTATGTAGTGGTTTAAGAGTTTAAAACTTTAAAAATTAGCATTTTTGGTGTGTGTTATTTTAATTGTAGAGTTTATTTTAAGCTTGGTGGGTTAGCCTTTTTATTAGTATTTTTACTAGTTAATTAGCACTAATTACACAAAAATTTAAACCCACACGCACGTTTTATGCACTCACACACACTTACATGTTTTTACACACACTAAAACCCATAACACACACTACACGATTCTTTTCATCTTTTTCTTCAAAAAGAAATACTAGGGTTCTTCATTAGAACAGCAGCCGCCCCACTCCCCTATTATTTTTCCAGCGATCTTGTGTGAATTCTTCAAGGATTGTAGCGCCACGGTCGTCCCGGATCAAGCCTCGCATTGGTTCCGCTTCGATATCGCCGGTTCGGTAACGTTTAATATCAATAAGGCACGTATATCCTTTCGTTCCTGTATCGATCATGTCATAATATGCGTGCGTTGTTATTTATGCGTGAAACCCTGTGTATGTTGTGTAGAAGTTTGAGCAATCATGTTTAAATCGCTTTTTAAGCCCTTTTTAGATCTGAAATTTACGTTTTTTACTGTTCTGCTTAAAACTACGAATTTTCGGGCAAGATTTTGGGAAAACTTTCAACTCGAAAAATGTAGAACTTTTTGATACCTTTGATTTGATATAAAATTCAAGATTTTTAGATGAAAAATGAGTGAGTTATGACGTTTTTTGTGAGACTGCTCAAGCTGTGATTTCCAGAAAATTATGTTATTGAAGCGTTCTTGAAGTTTTATTGTTGCAGGCTTCGTTGGGAATCTATGGGTGATCGTTGCTGCTTCTAGGTATGTATAGCATGTTGTTAGGTTGGTATTTGGGGTGCCGGTTAGTGTCGGTAGGCACTTGAATTTGTTAGAAGTCGTAAGAAACGCTTGTTGTCAATTTCCGTGTTTATGAGATTACATTGTGTTAAGACGGGCTTCGTTACTTTGGGACTTATTAACGAGTTTAGCTCATAACTATGGTGTCCTATGAGGGTCTCAAAGTGTTGAATCTTGATCCATCATGTGTCAATTGGGAGAATAGGCATTGTGTAAGAAATTTCTCGCAGGTGCAGAAAATTCGAAGTCACACAGACCCTTTGACGGACCCTGACACGGGGTCCGTGCCTTTACTTCCTTCGATTAGCCAAATTTGCGTGCATACACGGACCCCCACACGGACCATGGCACGGGGTCCGTGTCTTTGATTCCTCACAAGTGTCAACTGTCCGAGCCTACACGGACCCCTTGACGGACCCTAGCACGGGGTCCATGTCCCGTCTTCTTTCCGAACATTTCTTTTGCGTACTTTCACGGACCTATACACGGACCCGGGGTCGGGGTCCGTGTACTAAGGTTTTTGGGAAAAATATTATGGTTGCTTTGGGGTTTGATGTCTTGATTTAGTGCAAGGATTATCAAGGTCGTGCCATGGGAAATTGTAGAATGTCCTAAGGAATGATTGAGCTTGAGAGTAAGTATGACTTCTACGTCTAAGTTATGCAAGTTAATTATGCAATTTCATGTAGTATGTCGCAGCAACGGCCCCAGTCGAAGTCCAACGAATCCCTCAACGCCAAGTAAGTATGTGTGACGTGCAAGTAAATATTTTAAGTTTTTGAGGTATGCTAAATGTCTTGGGACCAAATTATGTTAGGATTGGAAAGTGTTAAATTATGAACGGGGACCAATCCGCCCGTTAAATTATGAAAGGGTTAGATCGAGGTTGGAAAGCGTTAAATTATGAACGGGGACCAACCAGCCCGTTAAATTATGAACGGGGATCTCATGTATGTAGCAGTGGATACGTCCCTGTCAGCCCAGTACCGTGGTTTGTCTGATCACGCATTTATTATGTTATGGGTCACTTGCTTTGAAACATGCCTCTACGAAAAATAAAGTCATGTATGTTTAAGTACGTTCATTTATGCAAGCATGTTTATGAAAGCTTTCAAGTTATGACACGTCTATGTGTGTACGTATGTTCTAGTTACGTTATGCAAGTTCAAGTTTTAGTATGTACGCTCTATTTTAAAGTTGCATGCGGTTTTATTATGTAGTACTCGCTATTTCCCAGTTTATACGTGTTGAGTCTTTAGACTCACTAGACTTGATCGATGCAGGTGAGTATATTGATGAGGAGACATGAGGTGGCGACCAAGGGGCGGGCTTGGACTGAGCGGGAGGCTAACTCGAGGACCGCAATGTTTATGTTTTTATGCAAATGTTAATTTACTCTGATTTCATGTTTTGAGGGAAACACTTTGAGCAAACCTTTTGTGAGCGAATTTTATTGTAGTATTTTGAACAACCATGTCTTATGGGGGACTTGGTTGGGATATTTTATGGCAGACTTCGAAGGTTATTTTATGTTTAAGAAAATTTTAAATTTTCGCAAATTTTTAATTGTAAAAGTACAACGCTACAGTTGGTATCAGAGCAGTGTTCTTGTAAAGGGTTACGCCTACCGCCAGCCGCAAGAAGCTCACGAGGTCACACCTCAAGTCTGTAAGTTTTAAAGTTTCAAAAATTTATGCTACATAGTATGCATTGAGCCATGATTTCAGCATGTTCATGTTTAAGTTCAAATTTCGTGCATCGTATGTCATTTATATCATATTCATGCATGTTGGGTTTACGTGTTGGGTAATTCATTGGAACAGTATGCCTCCTAGACGTATGATTAACCAGGAAGCAACGGAAAAGGACGGACTGACCCGAAATGAGGAGAGGGCCAATCTTCCACCTCCACCGCCAAATATGCAAGCGCGGATGCTGGCAGGAATGACTCAGTTCTTCGCACAGTTTGCGAGGAATCAGGCTGCAGTTGGCGCGGGAGAGAGGCCTAGACCAGAAGTGGTGTATGAGAGGTTCCATAGGATGAATCCTAAGGAGTTTTCGGGATCTACTGACCCGATGGTAGCAGAGGGATGGATTAAGTCCATCAAAGTGATCTTTGACTACATGGAGCTGCAGGATGCAGACAGACTCCGTTGTGCCATATTCCTTTTAACAGGCGATGCCAGACGTTGGTGGGACAGTGCGTCGGTGGCAGTTAATTTGCCGACGTTGTCCTGGAATGGATTCAAAGAAGTGTTCTTCGCCAAGTACTTCACTGAGGAAGTACGATCCCGGCTGACTAGGGAATTTAAGATGCTGCGACAAGAAGATAGCAGTGTTGCAGAGTTTGTTAGGAGGTTTGAGAGGGGATGTTACTTCGTACCCCTCATTGCGAATGATGCCCAGGCAAAGCAGAGGCATTTCATGGATGGTCTGCGGCCGATCTTGCGCCGTGATGTGAGGGTAGCTGGCCCTACTTCGTATGCCGTCGCAGTATCTAGAGCTTTAGCGGCAAAGTAGGACCAGAGAGACATTGAGGCTGACAGGCAGGGCAAGAGGCCCTATCAAGCATCGCAGCACCAGCAGCAGCAGCATCGGAGGCCCCAGTTCAAGAAACCGTATCAGGGGCCGCCAGGGAAGAAGCCGTATCATGGAGCACCAAAGGGCAAGGGTCCAATTCAACAGCAGGGGGCGCCTTAGAAGCCCGTTGCTTACCCAGTGTGCCCTAAATGAAACCGCCAGCACCCGGGGCAGTGCTTGTATGGGTCAGGCAAATGTTTTAAATGTGAAGCTACGGATCACATGCTGAAAGAGTGCCCGCAGTGGAAGCAGCCAACCCAGGGCAGGGTATTCGCCATGCATGCACAGGAGGCGAACCCAGACACTACCCTTTTGACTGGTAATTTATTTAATTCAGTACAATATTGATTTCTTTGCCTTGCATGTTTAGTTTCAATTGGGAATACTAGTGTTTTAGTTGGAATTTTGAGTGTCTTTTGTTGCATGAGGTTTATGGTAGAATTTTTGGGATATAAGTTAGTTTGTTGTGCTAACGCATCTCAGGGAATATTTTCATTAAGAGATTAGCCACAACGGCACTGATAGATTCAGGAGCCACTCACTCCTTTATCTCGGAGACTTTTGCTAATCATCTGGACATTAAGTCCATTGGCCTGGACGTGAACTTTTCAGTGACAGTCCCATCAGGGGAAGAGCTGTTAGCTACCAGTGTGGTCAGAGACATCGATCTAGAACTACATGGCCACCTAGTATATGCCGATTTAATCCTATTGTCGATGAAAGAATTCGACATCATATTGGGAATGGACTGGCTGACTAAGAACAGAGTTCTTATCGACTTTCAGAAGAGGTCAGTGTTAGTCAGACCATTGGGCACGGAGCAGTTTCTTTTTGAGCCAGCCAGGTGGAGGAGTTTCCCGCGTATGATCTCTTGCATTCAGGCACGGAGACTCATTTCGAAGGGGTGTCAGGCCTTCTTGGCAAGCGTTATATCAGCACCAGACGAGCCCACTAATTCTATTTCAGGGGTGCCAGTAGTCAGAGATTTCCAAGACGTCTTTCCAGACGACGTCGCAGGCCTTCCACCAGATAGAGAGGTGGAGTTTGCAATCGATCTCATGCCAGGCACAGTGCCAATATCCAAGGCACCATACAGATTAGCTCCAGCAGAGATGTTAGAACTTAAGCAGCAGATTCAGGAGCTCTTAGACAAGGAGTTTATCCGCCCGAGTTTCTCACTGTGGGGCGCACCAGTGCTCTTTGTGAAAAAGAAAGACGGAAGCATGAGACTGTGCATCGATTACCGTGAGCTGAACAAGGTAACGATCAAGAATAAGTACCCGTTGCCTAGAATCGAAGACTTGTTTGATCAGTTACAGGGAGCTACCGTGTTCTCTAAGATAGATCTTCGATCAGGGTATCATCAGCTGAAAGTGAAGGATGCAGATGTTCACAAGACAGCTTTCAGGACCAGGTACGGGCATTACGAATTCTTGGTGATGCCGTTTGGATTGACAAATGCTCCAGCTGTTTTCATGGACCTCATGAACCGAGTATTTCAACCGTTCCTCGACCAGTTTGTCATAGTATTCATTGACGATATTCTTATATACTCGAAGAGCCATGAGGAGCACAGCCAGCACCTGAGGACAGTTTTACAGACCTTGCAGAGCCGTAAGTTATTTGCAAAGTTTAGTAAGTGCGAGTTTTGGCTGCAGAAAGTTGCATTTTTGGGGCATATAGTATCTAGCAGTGGAATCGAGGTGGATCCAGCGAAAGTAGCAGCTGTCAAAGAATGGGTTGAGCCAAAGAACGCATCATAAATCCGCAGTTTTCTGGGTTTTGCCGGTTACTACCGTAAGTTCATTCGGTGATTTTCATCCATAGCAGTGCCACTCACTTCCCTGAACAAGAAGAATGCTAAATTCGTGTGGTGTGATGAGTGTCGAAGAGCTTTGATACATTGAAGCAAGCTCTGATTTCTGCGCCGGTGCTAGCCATGCCGTCGGGCAAGGAGATTTCGTATTATATACCGATGCATCTAAGCTCAGGTTAGGCGAAGTATTGATGTAGCAGGGTCGGGTCATAGCTTATGCTTCCAGGCAGTTGAAGGTGCACGAGAAAAATTACCCGACTCACGACCTGGAGTTAGACGCCGTTGTCTTCGCACTGAAAATTTGGAGACACTACCTATAAGGCGAGAAATGCCAGATTTTCACCGATCATAAGAGTCTCAAATATTTCTTCACGCAGAAAGAGTTGAATATGAGACAGAGACGGTGGTTGGAACTTGTGAAAGATTACGACTGCGAAATTAGCTACCATCCGGGAGAGGCTAATGTTTTCGCAGACGCATTGAGCAGGAAAGTGGTAGTTGTAGCTCAGTTTTCAGTGTAGAGACCTCTTCAGTCTGAGATTCAGAAGTTTGGTCTAGAGATTTATCGTGAGGGCAGAGCCCCTAGGCTGTCTAATCTGACAGTCAAATCTGATTTGCAAGACCGTATCCGAGCAGGACAGTCTTCAGATGAGCAGCTACAGAAATGGAGACTGAAAGATGAAGCCAAGGGCAGTGTTCTTTACACAGTGACAGACGGAATTGTGAGATACAGAGGTAGAATGTGGGTGCCTAGTGGTGAATCAATCAGATAGGATATTTTGACAGAGGCACACGCATCTCCGTATTCTATCCATCCGGAAGGTACCAAGATGTATAAGGACCTCCAGATTTTGTATTGGTGGCCAGGGATGAAGAGGGACATCCGCCGATTGGTGTCAGAATGCCTCACTTGTCAGCAGGTGAAGGCAGAGCATCAGAGGCCAGCATGAATGCCTAAGCCACTTCCTATCCCAGAGTGGAAATGGGAGAACATTACTATGGATTTTGTGGTTGGGTTGCCGAGGTCAGTCAGAGGATCGAATTCTATTTGGGTTATAGTGGACCGACTAACTAAGTCAGCGCACTTTCTACTAGTGAAGACGACTTTCTCCATGACGCAGTATGCGGAGCTTTATATCAGAGAGATAGTCCGTCTACATGGATTCCCAGTTTCAATTGTGTCCGACAGGGACCCGAGATTCACATCGTCCTTCTGGAAGAGCTTAGATGCAGCCATGAGAACGAAGTTGCTTTTCAGTACAGCTTTTCACCCGCAGACAGATGGTCAGTCTGAGCGAGTGATTCAGATTTTAGAGGATTTGCTGAGAGCCTGCATGATTGATTTTCAAGGAACATGGGAGTCTAGACTACCTCTAGTGGAGTTCACATACAACAACAGCTTCCAATCATCAATTGGTATGGCTCCCTATGAGGCGTTGTATGGGAGGAAGTGCAGATCACCAGTTCATTGGGATGAAGTTGGTGAGAGAGCAGAACTTGGTCCAGAGATAGTTCAGCAGACTGCAGACGTGGTGGTCAAGATTCGTGACAGAATGAAGACTGCCCAAAGCCGTCAGAAGAGTTATGCTGATAAGAGGAGGAGAGATCTCAAATTTGCCGTTGGTGATCACGTTTTCGTCAAGATAGCACCTATGAAGGGGGTGATGAGATTTGGGAAGAGAGGCAAGCTGAGTCCGAGATTTATTGGACCGTTCGAAATTTTGGACAGAGTTGGGACATTAGACTATCGTGTTGCCCTTCCGCCGAATCTGGCCAGGGTGCACAATGTGTTCCATGTCTCGATGCTGAGGAAATATCTGGCTAATCCTTCGCACATTCTGAGTTATGAGCCGTTGCAGCTGACTCCAGACTTGTCTTACGAGGAAAAACCAGTCCAAATCCTAGACAGGCAAGAGCGTAGGCTCCGGAATAAAGTGACTAAGCTAGTCAAAGTCCAGTGGCTAAATCGATCGGTGGAAGAGGCCACTTGGGAATCAGAAGCAGATATGAGACTTCGCTACCCGGATTTGTTCGGTAAGACTTAATTTCGAGGACGAAATTTTTATAAGTGGGGGAGGAACTGCAGTGCCCAAATTCAGTACACGTATAAACCATGCATTTATTTAATTAGTAAATCATTCAATTAATTTTAAAATGAGTTTTAGGCCGTGCATGATTTATTTGAATGTATTATTTTAAATTATTTATGTTTATGAGATGCACGTTAAAATGTTTTTCGAGTTTCATGTTTCAGGCGTTCATTCGAAGCGGGATTGAGGAAAAGACCCGATGACGATTTCTGGCAATTTAAAAATGTGGTATTTTATTTTACGTTATGGATGGGCATTTTAAATAAAGTTATTTAGCTTAGCATTTTAAAGCCTAATTTACGTATGTAGTGGTTTAAGAGTTCAAAACTTTTAAAATTAGCATTTTTGGTGTGTGTTATTTTAATTGTAGAGTTTATTTTAAGCTTGGTGGGTTAGCCTTTTTATTAGTATTTTTACTGGTTAATTAACACTAATTACACAGAAATTTAAACCCACACGCACGTTTTATGCACTCACACACACTTACACGTTTTTACACACACTAAAATCCATAACACACACTACACGATTCTTTTCATCTTTTTCTTCAAAAAGAAATACTAGGGTTCTTTATTAGAACAGCAGCCGCCCCACTCCCCTATTATTTTTCTAGCGATCTTGTGTGAATTCTTCAAGGATTGTAGCGCCACGGTCGTCCCGGATCAAGCCTCGCACCGGTTCCGCTTCGATATCGCCGGTTCGGTAACGTTTAATATCAATAAGGCACGTATATCCTTTCGTTCCTGTATCGATCATGTCATATTATGCGTGCGTTATTATTTATGCGTGAAACCCTGTGTATGTTGTGTTGAAGTTTGAGCAATCATGTTTAAATCGCTTTTGTAGCCCTTTATAGATCTGAAATTTACGTTTTTTACTGTTCTGTTTAAAACTGCGAATTTTCGGGCAAGATTTTGGGAAAACTTTCAACGCAAAAAATGTAGAACTTTTTGATACCTTCAATTTGATATAAAATTCGAGGTTTTTAGATGAAAAATGAGTGAGTTATGACGTTTTTCGTGAGACTGCTCAAGCTGTGATTTCCAGAAAATTATGTTATTAAAGCGTTCTTGAAGTTTTATTGTTGCAGGCTTCGTTGGAAATCGACGGGTGATCGTTGCTGCTTCTAGGTATGTATAGCAAGTTGTTAGGTTGGTATTTGGGGTACCGGTTAGTGTCGGTAGGCACTTGAATTTGTTAGAAGTCGTAAGAAACGCTTGTTGTCAATTTCCGTGTTTATGAGATTGCATTGTGTTAATACGGGCTTCGTTATTTTGGGACTTATATACGAGTTTAGCTCATAACTATGGTGTCCTAGCAGGGTCTCAAAGTGTTGAATCTTGATTCATCATGTGTCAATTGGGAGAATAGGCATCGTGTAAGAAATTTCTCGCAGGTGCAGAAAATTCGAAGTCACACGGACCCTTTGACGGACCCTGACACGAGGTCCGTGCCTTTACTTCCTTCGAGTAGCCAAATTTGCGTGCGCACACGGACCCCCACACGGACCATGGCACGGGGTCCGTGTCTTTGATTCCTCACAAGTGTCAACTGTCCGAGCCTACACGGACCCCTTGACGGACCCTAGCACGGGGTCCGTGTCCCGTCTTCTTTCCGAACATTTCTTTTGCGTACTTTCACGGACCTATACACGGACCCGAGGTCGGGGTCCGTGTACTAACGTTTTTGGGAAAAATATTATGGTTGCTTTGGGGTTTGATGTCTTGATTTAGTGCAAGGATTATCAAGGTCGTGCCATGGGAAATTGTAGAATGTCCTAAGGAATGATTGAGCTTGAGAGTAAGTATGACTTCTACGTCTAAGTTATGCAAGTTAAATATGCAATTTCATGTAGTATGTCGCAGCAACGGCCCAGTCGAAGTCCAACGAATCCCTCAACGCCAAGTAAGTATGTGTGACGTGCAAGTAAATATTTTAAGTTTTTGAGGTATGCTAAATGTCTTGTGACCAAATTATGTTGGGATTGGAAAGCGTTAAATTATGAATGGGGACCAATCCGCCCGTTAAATGATGAATGGGTTAGATCGAGGTTGGAAAGCGTTAAATTATGAACGGGGACCAACCAGCCCGTTAAATTATGAACGGGGATCTCATGTATGTGGCAGTGGATACGTCCCTGTCAGCCCAGTACTATGGTTTGTCTGATTAGGCATTTATTATGTTATGGGTCACTTGCTTTGAAACATGCCTCTACGCAAAATAAAATTATGTATGTTTAAGTACGTTCAGTTATGCAAGCATGTTTATGAAAGCTTTCAAGTTATGGCACATCTATGTATGTACGTATGTTCAAGTTACGTTATGCAAGTTCAAGTTTTAGTATGTACGCTCTATTTTAAATTTGCATGCAGTTTTATTATGTAGTACTCGCTATTTCCCAGTTTATACGTGTTGAGTCTTTAGACTCACTAGACTTGATCGATGCAGGTGAGTATGTTGATGAGGAGACAGGAGGTGGCGACCAAGGGGCGGGCTTGGACTGAGCGGGAGGCTAACCTGAGGACCGCAATGTTTATGTTTTTATGCAAATGTTAATTTACTCTGATTTCATGTTTTGAGGGAAACACTTTGAGCAAACCTTTTGTGAGCGAATTTTATTGTAGTATTTTGAACAACCATGTCTTATGGGGGACTTGGTTGGGATATTTTATGGCAGACTTCGAAGGTTATTTTATGTTTAAGAAAATTTTAAATTTTTCCGCAAATTTTGAATGGTAAAAGTACGGTACGCTACACTAGCAGTAGTTCTTCTAGCTCCAGTGGTTCCCGACAGAGCCAGAGTTATACCGGGGTCTATTGCAGAACTTGCAGAGGGAGACATCCGACCGAGCAATGCCAGGGAGTGATTGGTAGCTGCCATATCTGCAGATAGCATGGACACTTTGCCAGAGCCTGTCCACAGAGAGGTTCCCAGGGATCCCAGGGAGCAGAGTCAACTGGATCAGTAGCTCAGACAGATTGACGATCATCTGCTGTTCATTCTTTCCAGCCACCACCGACTATTACTCCATCACAGCAGAGGCCAGGAGGTAGCCAGACAGTTATCCAGCCTCCTAGACAGCAGGCCAGAGTATTTTCTTTGACAGAGGAACATGCTCAGGAAGCACCAGATGATGTTGTTGCAGGTAACTGTTCTTTATGTAATTATCCTGCTTATGTATTGATAGATACGGGTGCTTCTCATACATTTATATCTGAACGATTTGCATTGAGTCATGCATTGCCTGTTGAGTCTTTATCTGCTGTAGTGTCTGTCTCTTCACCTTTTGGGACAGGTTTGATATCAGTGAATTCTGTGAAACATTGTATATTACAGTATGATGGGCATGAGATTGATTTAGATTGTATTGTGCTTGGGTTATCTGATTTTGATTGTATTATCGGTATCGATATGCTGACCAAGTACAGAGCTACCGTTGATTGTTTTCATAAGATTGTGAGATTAAGACCTGAGATGGCTGAAGAATGGAAATTTTATGGTTAGGGTTCTAGATCGAGAATTCCATTGATATCTGCGTTATCTATGACTCGATTATTACAGAAAGGAGCTGAGGGATTCCTTGTGTATTCAGTTGATTTACTGAAATCGAGCCCATCATTGCCTGATTTGCCTGTGGTATGTGAGTTTGCTGATGTCTTCCCAGATGAGATTCCGGGTTTACCTCTAGTCAGAGAGATAGACTTCAGCATTGAATTGGTATCAGGTACAATTTCCGATTTCTAGAGCTCCGTACAGAATGGCACCGATTGAATTGAAAGAGTTGAAAGAGCAGTTAGAAGATCTACTGGCCAAGGGTTAAATCAGACCGAGTGTTTCACCTTGGGGTGCTACAGTACTGTTTGTGATAAAGAAGGACGGTTCAATGAGACTCTGCATTGACTACCGGCAACTGAACAAGGCTACGGTAAAGAACAAATATCCTTCGCCTGGTATTGATGATTTATTTGATCAGTTGCGGGGTTCTTCTGTTTATTTCAAGATCGATCTTAGATCTGGATATCATCAGCTGAGAGTCAGAGATTCTGATATCTCGAAGACAGCGTTCAGAACCAGGTATGGACATTATGAGTTTATTGTCATGCCGTTTGGGTTGACGAATGCTCCAGCTGTATTTATGGGTTTGATGAACCGTATATTTTAGAGATATCTTAATGATTTTGTGATTATTTTTATTGATGATATTTTGATATATTCGAAGAATATGATTGATCATGCTGAGCATCTGAGAACGGTATTGAGAATTCTGAGAACTGAGAAATTGTATGCCAAACTGTCGAAATGTGAGTTCTGGTTGAGACAGGTGATATTTCTGGGTCATATTATATCCAGAGACGGTATTTCTGTTGATCCTAGCAAGGTTGAGGCTGTGATCAGTTGGCCGAGACTGACATTTGTGCCGGAGATACGCAATTTTATGGGTTTAGCAGGATATTACCGACGATTCATCAAAGATTTCTCGAGTATTGCTAAGCCGATTACACAGCTGACTCAGAAGAATGCACCATTTGTTTGGTATGAAGATTGTGAGTCCAGTTTTCTTGAATTGAAGAAAAGATTGGCCAGTGCTCCGATCTTGACTATTCCATCAGGTACTGGTGATTTTGTGGTTTATTGTGACGCTTCTCACAGAGGATTGGGTTGTGTTTTGATGCAGTGGGGGCATGTGAATGCTTATGCCTCGAGACAACTGAAGCCACATGAGTCTCGCTACCCAATTCATGATCTTGAATTGGCAGCCATCGTATTTGCACTGAAGATATGGCGACATTACCTATACGGTGAAAAGTTTGAGATTTATTCTGATCATAAAAGTTTGAAAGATCTGTTTTCACAGTCAGAGCTGAATATGAGGCAGCAAAGATGGCTTGATTTGCTTAAAGATTTTGATTGTGAGATCAAGTACTATCCGGGAAAGTCCAATGCAGCAGCTGATGCACTGAGTCGAAAGGTATGTTCCTTATTGATGATATTTTGATATATTCGAAGATTGCTGTTTGTCTGGATTAGTATTTGAGACAGATTGTAAACCGTCGAGATTATATGCTATCCAAGTCAAACCAGAGATGATTTTGAGAATTAAAGCGTATCAGAAAGTTGATCAGAATACCAGGTACGTGATCTAGTACTGTATCGATGGTCAGAGCAGGGCATCGATCAGAATACCAGGTACGTGATCTGGTACTGTATGTGAATAATCGTCTTGTTGTGCCAGATGTTTCAGGGTTGAAACGACAGATATTGTCAGAAGCGCACAGTAGTCGATTCAGTATTCATCCTGGTGGCAGAAAGATGTACAATGATTTGAAAAGACAGTTTTGGTGGAAACAGATGAAAGCTGATATTGCTGAATTTGTATCCAAATGTCTGAATTGCCAACAGGTGAAAGCAGAGAGAAAGAAACCAGGAGGTTTATTACAGAGCTTGTCTATTTCTGAATGCAAATGGGATTACATTTCCATGGACTTCATGACGAAGCTACCACGTTCCTCCCGAGGTTGTGATGTGATTTGGGTCTTGATTGATAGATTGACCAAATCAGCATGTTTTATTCCGTACAAGATGACGTACAGACATGACCAGATGGCAGAGATCTATGTCAGAGAGGTGGTCAGATTGCACGGAGTGCCAAATTCGATTGTATCAGACTGCGATCCTCGATTTACTTCGCACTTTTGGCAGAGTTTACAGCAGGCTCTAGGTACTAAGTTACATCTAAGTACCGCATATCATCCACAGACAGACGGACAATCATAGCGGACGATCCAGACATTGGAGGATATGCTTAGAGATGTAGTGCTTGATTTTAGCACTAGTTGGCAGGATTCATTGCCACTTTGTGAGTTTCCGTACAACAGCTATCAGACGAGCATAGAGATGGCACCATTTGAAGCGTTGTACGGCAAGAAGTGCAGATCCTTTTTGTATTGGGATGATATCTCTAAGGTACCTGAGATTGGACCTGACATGATCTGAGATATGACAGAATAAGTGAAGCTGATTCAGAAGAGAATGAAGGCAGCTCAAGAAAGACAGGCCAACTATGCCAATTTTCGACTTAGACCGTTGGTATTTGAGGCTGGAGACCGAGTATTCTTGAAGATTTCACCTTTCAGAGGAGTTGTCAGATTTGGCAAGAAAGGGAAATTGTCTCCACGTTATATTGGGCCGTATGAGATTCTCAAGAAGATAGGAGATCGTGCCTATCGACTCGCCTTGCCGCCTTCTTTATCTGGGATACATGATGTTTTTCATGTTTCTTTATTGAGAAAATATCTTTCTGATGCTTCATGTGTCATTCAGCCAGACGAGGCCGAACATGACGAGACGCTGAGTTACTTCGAGAAGCCGATCCAGATTCTCGATCGTAAAGAAAAGCAACTCAGAACGAAGACTATTCCGCTTGTTAAAGTTCAGTGGAGTTGTCATGGCATTGAAGAGGCTACCTGGGAGACTAAGTCAAATATGAGACAGAGATTCCCAGAGTTGTTTCACTGATGTGAGTTTTCTGTTTAACTTCTGTTATACAATTCATTCTGATATGATTTGATTGCCTGTGATTTCGGGGACGAAATCATATCTTAGGGGGAGGAGAAATGTAATGCCCGAGATTTTGATTATTGTAATATGAAATGATTTGTTGATAAATTGATGTGATTATAGGCAGAACGGATCAGACCGGGAAAGAAGAGAGAAGACACGAATTATGGGCGAGGACTGAACGACTCGCGCATACGCGCGACCAGAAAGGGCGCATATGCGCGAGGTAGGTAGAGAACCTCGTGCATATGCGCGACATGGACCTGCGCATATGCGCGAGTATGGCAAAGAATTGCAAAGAACCTCGCGCATATGCGCCGGGCGAGGGCGCATATGCGCGAGCTGCCGAGACTACACGCACCGAGACATAATGTCTCGCGCATATGCGCCGAGGAGGGTCGCGCATATGCGCGAGACGTGCAGTTGAAAGATGAAGCCACATTTCTCCACCATGCATGATATATATATATATATATATATATATATATATATATATAGCACATTGCAATTGTTCTTCAGAATTTTTCATCAGCAAGAACGAGGGATTGTTGTATAAAATCCTTACGCCTTTTATTTTAGGAATTTGAATTTTGCGCAAAATCTGTCTATCAGAATTTAGATCCAAAAATATTTTCGTGATCCTCTCGTTACAGGCTTCGACAAGACGTAAGTTTTCTCATGTTTTGATATGATTTGAAAATATGCTATTGAAGGAATCGGATATGATTCATATATGATGTTCTTGACATAGTAATCATCGTATAATCGAAATCGGATTGAGGAACAGATACCGTATGAAATTGTTATGATTTTCCGAATGGATTTAATATCTGATTTGTGTTGTTATCGATTATGAGATGTTGGGATTGATATTGTATCGCTGGGTATATTGAGTTTGTACCGTTATGCCGTTTAAATAGAATTAGATTGAATTCTGATTATATCTAGGATTGATTGAGATTGTGTATTGATATAGTGCCTATTGGAAATGTCATTGCCAGATTTAGTAGTGACAGCGGCAACTTCAAGACTTCGTCAGATCGACAAGAGAAAGGTATAAATCAATGTTGATCCGAGATTGTACAACTCGAGTTTGATTTAGCTTGAGTTTTCCAAAATCACATACTTAATTGTCATTGCCTCGATATGTTGCAATGTGTGAGATTGAGATGATTATTCTATTGATTTATAGCAAAGCGTGTATTGAGTCATGGGCGGAGATGCCTAGTCATTTGCAGGATATGCCAAGTCTGTGGCGGATATGCCAAGACACTGGATGTTTTGTTTATATCGATGTTTTCTTAGGAGTTGATTTATTCCTATCGCTGAAATTCGATATATGAGACCATGTCCAGGAACCGGGATCCCTAGATTAGAGATGAGTCGAGTCTGAGATGACGAGTCACGAGTTTATTTATAGTTTTACATCGATACATGTCTTTCTATTTGATACATGTTATTGATAACTGTTATATGCTTTTACTTATGCTTTTATATGATGGCATGTATACATTGTTTATACTGGGATTATATTCTCACCGGAGTTATCCGGCTGTGTCTTATTTTTATGTGTGCATGACAACAAGTGGGACAGGTTCAGGGTCAAGAAGAGAATGAGAGGACAAGTAAGCGTGGAGATCCAGATCAGAAGTAGATAGGCTTCAGCACTTGATATATAGTAGTTGAACCCTTGCTTAAGTTTAATGTATTGAGTACAAGACATGTACTGTGGTTTTGATATGTACATCAGATTGATTACATTACATTTCTGCATTTGTACTAAAAAAAAATTTAGACCCTGTTTATTTAATTGATCTAATCATTCCCAAAGATGATTAAGAAATGAATTAGCGTCCGGGTCCCCAAAGTATGTTCCTTAGACTGAAATAGAAGCGAGTGAGCGAGGTACATTGAGTTTCATTTTGTGCTTTTATGTTGCTAGCATGTTTTACTATTTTAGAAAATACATATTTACCTGATTATCTGATTTGATTGGAAATGTTTGTTATTGGAGAATGAATCAGAATCGATTCTTGATCTGAGGTATGATGATAAGAGGAAGACTGAGAAAATTTGTTAGATTTGATAATTAAACATTTAGATAATCAGATATGCCTCCTCGAAGAATCCCATAACAGGGTAGTACTTTAAATAATCCGATGGATGCTACAGCGACACCCATGGAAACACTATTGAATAGATTTCAGTCATTCAAACCGCCGACTTTGAAAGGCACTGAGAGTTCTATCGACTGCTAGAGCTGGCTTGATGATATTGAAATGTTGTTTGATTCACATGACTACACAGTTGAGCGTAGAGTCAGACTGATTGGGCACCATTTACACGAGGTTGCAAAAACTGGTCGCTCACAACCAAGAGAGCTTTGGAGCATTGAGGTACGGTTATTACTTGGAAGATCTTTAAAGCTGAATTTTATCAACGATTCTTCCCAGTATCGTACAGAAAGGACAAAGGTGCAGAGTTTGCCAACCTGAAACAGGGTCATTTGAATATTGAAGAATATGTGGCCAAATTCTCTACCTTGCTACGTTTTGCTCCTCATGTTGCTGAGAATGATGAAGCCGTGGCTGATCAGTTCATCAATGGGTTGAATCCAGATATCTTTACACTGGTAAATATAGGGCGACCAAATAGTTTTGCTGATGCTTTGAACAGAACAAAAGGAGCTGAAGCGGGCTTGATCAGACAGCGAGGAACTTCGTATGTCGCTCCCACACAGAAACAGGAACAACCTTCAGCCCAATTCCACCAACCACCTCCCAGATTTGATAGTGGTGGTAGCAGCAGTGGAAAGAAAGATAATCTGAAAGTTCGAGGAAAACAATTTAAGAAGTCTGGAAGTAGTTCATCTAGCTCCGGTGTCTCACGACAGACCGGTTCTGGCCAGAGTTATACAGGGGTTTATTGTAGAACATGTGGAAGAAGACACCTAACAGAGCAATGCCAAGGAGTGCTTGGTAGTTTCAATATCTGTCGACAGCAGGGACATTTTACCAGAGTCTGTCCACAGCGAGGTTCTCAACGATCCCAGGGAGCAGAATCATCTGGATCAGTGGCTCAGGCTGATAGACGATCATCTGCTGTTCACTCTTTCCAGCCACATACTGCTTAGTCACAGCCGAGGCCAGGAGGAAGCCAGACTGTTAGCCAGCCTCCGAGACAACAGGCCAGAGTGTTTGCATTGACTGAGGAACAGGCCCAGGAAGCACCTGATGATGTGGTTGCAGGTAACTGTTCTCTTTGCGGTTACCCTGCTTATCTATTGATAGATACGGGTGCACCCCATACTTTTATCTTTGAGCGATTTGCATTGAAACATGATTTTCCTGTTGAGTCTCTATCTACTTTAGTATATGTCTCTTCACCTTTGGGGAGAGGTCTTATATCAGTTAAGTCTGTTAGACAATGTATGCTGCAGTATGATGGTAATGAGATAGAATTAGATTTTATTGTACTTGGGTTGTCTGATTTTGACTGCATTATTGGTATTGATATGCTGACCAAGTACAGAGCAACCGTAGATTGTTTCCATAAAATTGTAAGATTCATACCTGAGATGGCTGATGAATGGAAAATTTACGGTAAGGGTTCCAGAGCTCGAATTTCTTTGATATCTGCTTTGTCTATGACTCGATTATTACAGAAAGGAGAAGAGGGATTCCTTGTATATTTAGTAGATGTAATGAAGTCGAGCCCTTCATTGGCAGATTTGCCAGTGGTATGTGAGTTTGCTGACGTCTTTCCATATGAAATTCCGGGTTTGCCTCCAGTCCGAGAAATAGACTTCAGCATTGAACTGATACCAGGTACAGTACCTATTTCTAAAACTCCATACAGAATGGCACTAATTGAACTGAAAGAACTGAAAGAATTGAAAGAACTGAAAGATCAGCTAGAGAATGTACTAGCCAAGGGTTACATTAGACCGAGTGTTTCTCCTTGGGGCGTTCCAGTACTGTTTTTCAGAAAGAAAGACGGTTCAATGAGACTCTCCATTGATTATCGGCAGTTGAACAAGGCTACGATAAAGAATAAATATCCTTTGCCTCGTATTGATGACCTATTTGATCAGTTGTAGGGTTCTTCTGTTTATTCCAATATCGATTTGAGATCTGGATATCATCAGTTGAGAGTCAAAGATTCTGATATATCAAAGACAGCTTTCAGAACGAGGTATGGCCACTATGAGTTTATAGTCATGCTGTTTGGTTTAACGAATGCTCCAACTGTATTTATGGGTTTGATGAACCGTATATTTCAGAAATATCTTGATGACTTTTTAATTTTCTTTATTGATGATATTCTGATTTATTCAAAGAATTTTATTGATCATGCTGAGCATTTGAGAATTGTATTGAATACTCTGAGGACTGAGAAATTGTATGCAAAGTTATCAAAAAGTGAATTTTGGCTTAAATAGGTTGTATTTCTGGGGCATATTATATCTGGAGATGGTATTTCCGTTGATCATAGCAAAGTTGAGGCTGTGATCAGTTGGCCTAGACCGACATCAGTGCCAGAGATACGCAGTTTTATGGGTTTACGGGCTATTATCGTCGATTCATTAAAAATTTCTCTAGTATTGCTAAGCCGATTACTCAGCTGACTCAGAAAAATGCCCCGTTTATTTGGTCAGAGGCGTGTGAATCCAGTTTTCTGGAGTTGAAAAAGTGAATAACCAGTGCTCCGGTGTTGACTATCCCGTCAGGTACTGGTGATTTTTTTGTTTATTTTGATGCTTCTCACAGGGGACTAGGTTTTGTTTTGATGCAGCGAGGACATGTTATTGTGTATGCCTCGAGACAGTTAAAACCACATGAGACTCGATACCTGATTCATGATCTTGAATTTGCTGCCACCGTATTTGCATTGAAGATCTGGCGACACTATCTATATGGTGAGAAATTCGAAATTTATTCTTCTGATCACAAGAGTTTAAAATTTCTATTTTCACAGTCAGAACTGAATATGAGGCAACGTAGATGACTTGATTTATTGAAAGATTTTGATTGTGAAATCAAATATTATCCGGGAAAGTCAAATGCAGCAGCTGATGCACTGAGTCGAAAGGTATGTTCTTTATCCCTATCGACGATTGGTATGTCGAATTTGATTGAAGATTTCTGTCTTTCTGGATTAATATTTGAGACATATTGTCAACCTCTGAGACTTTATATTATTCAAGTTGAACTAGAGTTGATTCTAAGAATCAAAGAAACACAGAAAGTTGATCAGAATATTAAGAATTCGATTGCGATGGTCAGATCAGGACATCAATCAGAATATCAGGTTCGTGATAATGTGTTATATGTGAATAATCGTCTTGTTGTGCCAGATGTTTCTGACTTCAGACAACAGATTTTGACAAAAGAACACTGTAGTTGTTTGAGTATTCATCCTTGAGGCAGAAAGATGTACAATGATCTTAAGAAATAGTTTTGGTGGAAACAGATGAAATCAGATATTGCAGAATTTGTATCCAAGAGGTCTGTTGCATAGCTTATCTATTCCAGAATGGAACTGGGATCACATTTCCATGGATTTTGTTACGAAGCTACCACATTCCTCCCGAGGTTGTGATGCGATTCGGGTTGTTATTGATAGATTGACAAAATGAGCGTGTTGTATTCCTTACAGAATGACGTACAGACACGACCAGATGGCAAAAATTTATGTCAGAGAAGTGGTCAGATTTCATGGCATGCCAAAGTCCATTGTATCAGATCGTGATCCTCGATTTACTTCACACTATTGGCACAGTTTGCAACAAGCTCTAGTTACGAAATTACACTTGAGTACTGCATATCATCCTCAGACACATGGACAATCAGAGAGGACTATCCAGACATTAGAGGATATGCTTAGAGCTGTAGTGCTAGATTTTGGCACTAGTTGGAAAGATTCTTTACGACTTTGTGAATTCTCGTACAACAATAGCTATCCGATGAGTATAGAGATGGCTCCGTTTGAAGCATTGTATGGCAAGAAATGCAGATCCCCTCTCTATTGGGATGAGATATCTGAGGTACCTGAACTTGGACCTGACATGATTCGAGATATGACTGAGAAAGTAAAGCTGATTCAACAGAGAATGAAGACAGCTCAGGATAGACATGCCAAATATGCAAATATTCGACGTCGACCTTTAGAATTGAGCAAGGAGATAGAGTATTTCTGAAGATTTCTCCTTTCAGAGGCATTGTCAGATTTGGCAAGCGAGGGAAGTTGTCTCCACGTTGTATCGGTCCTTATGAGATTCTTGAGAAGATAGGTACTCGTTCCTATCGACTCGCTCTTCCTCATTCTCTATCTGGTATACATGACGTCTTTCATGTGTCTATGCTGCGGAAATATCTTTCTGATGCTTTTCATGTTCTTCTGCTTGACGCGGAAGAACTCGATGAAACTCTGAGTTATTTTGAAAAACCGATCCAGATTCTAGATCGTAAAGAAAAGCAGCTCAGAATGAAGACTATTCCGTCGGTGAAAGTTCAGTGGAGTCGTCATGGCATTGAAGAAGATACTTGGGAGACTGAATCAGACATGAGACAGAAATTTTTAGAGTTATTTCATTGATGTGAGTTCTAATTTAGCTTCTGTTATATCTGCTTATCTTATGTAATTTGATTGCCTGCGATTTCGAGGACGAAATCATGTCTCAGAGGGAGAGAATTGTAATGCCCGAGATTATGTCATTTAATCCAAAATTATTTAATTGATGAATTGATATGATTATGGAAGGATAAGCTCCGAGGAAGGCGTGGGAAGACATGATTATTTGTTAGGTCAGAAAACCTCGCGCATATGCGCGGTTTAACTAGATTGAGTATCTGTTGATGTTTGAGTTGCCGGATATATCAAGATTGTGCTGTTATGCCGTCGAAGTTTAACTAGATTGAGTATTGAGCAAAGCAAGTCTTGTTTTGAGTTGTATATTGATGTTATGCCTCTCGAATATTTTATTCCAGATTTGGTATTGAAGGCTTCGAAGAACGAACAACGCCAGATTGAGATTTGATTCAACCAAGAACTACGAAAAAAAATGTATAAATCAATGTTAAACCGGGAGAGATAACTCGAGTAAGATATAAATTGAGTTTCCCAAAATCACATATTTTATTTTTATTGCTTTGATGTGTCTGCAATTCTTGAGATTGATATGCTTAGTCTATTGTTTTATAGGAAAGCATGTACTAGGAGTTTTTTGCAGAGGTGCCAAGTCACTGGACGTTTGGCTTATATCGATGTGCTTAGGAGAAGATCGAATACTATTGTAGAGATTCGATATAGTGTACCGAAGTCCGGGAATAAGAACGTACTACCATCTAGAAGTGGAGAGTAGGTGGGAGACTTGTTACGTTCTTATTCAAACCGGGATCCCTAGATAAGAGTCGAGTCAAAGATTAAAAGTTAAAGAGTTTGATTTACAGATTTGTATTGATTTATGTGTTCGTAGATTACGATGCATATTGTGTTACAAATGTTATTTGCTTTTGTATATGCTTTTATGAAATGCATGAATAAATTGTTTATACTGGGAATTATGTTTCTCACCGGAGTTATCCGGCTGTTGTTGTGATTGTATGTGTGCATGACAACAGGTGGGACATGATCAGGGTTGAGAAGAGCATGTTAGCTCGAGATTTGAGTGGTGATCCGGGCTTTGAAGTAGAACTGTTGTTCAACACATGACATGTAGTTGATAAACACTAGTTTGTTAAGAATTTATTTTGAACAACTGTGTATCGTTGATCATGTTGTAGATTGCCCTTGGTCTTGTAATTAAATAAGAAGGAGCATAACTTGTTGTAGTATTTTGAACATTTGTGTATGAAGTGTTCAATAGTTCTAAAAAAAAAATTCGACCTAGTTTATTTAATTGATCTATTTAATCCCAATGATGATTGAAAAGATGGAGTTAGCGTCTGGTTCCCCACAACTCCTCACTAGTGTGTTGCAAATACAAAAACACAAACACATATATGGTGTTTTAGTGTTTTACTGTGGGGACCCGTATGCTAACTCATCTTCTTGTATCATCTTTGAGATTAAATGGAACAATTAAATAATCTATGTTGAAATTTTATTATTTTTTTTAAATACACAAGTGTACAATTGTAACAACATGTGATAATCAATCTTATTCCATTTTATTTAAACATCAAGATCAAATGTAATATCTACCAAATGATTCAAGTTACAACATTTGTTAAAACTACAATCATACAAACTAGATTTCAACCACTACATATCAAGTAATGAAAATCAACTCTACTTCTGGGTCTGGATCTCCACTCTAATCTCAATCTCTCATCCTCTTTTCGACCCTGATCCTATCTCACCTGTTGTCATGCACACATACAAATACAACAACAGTCGGATAACTCCGGTGAGACATATATTCCCAGTATAAACAATGTATACATGCATTTCATACAACATATATAAAAGCATATAACATTTGTAAAACAATATGTATCGTAATCTACGAAACATAAAGAAATACAAAACTGTAAATAAAACTCTTAAACTCTTAATTTATGACTCGACTCTTATCTAGGGATCACGGTTGAATAAGAATGCAATAAGTCTCCCATCTACTTTACCCAGCTAGATGGTGGTACGTTCTTATTCCTAGACATTGGCCGTCTATATCGAATCTCTACAATAGGAGTCGATCTTCTTCTAAGCACATCGATATAAACCAAATGTCCAGTGACCTGGCATCTCTGCCAACGACTCATACTCATGCTTTGTTATAAATCAATAGACTAAGCATATCAATCTCAAGAATTTAAAATACATCAAAGCAATTACAATAAAATATGTGATTTTGGGAAACTCAAGCTATCTCTTACTCGAGTTATATCTTCCCGATTTAACATTGATTTATACATTTCTTTTTGTAGATCTCGGTTGATTCAAACATCAATCTGGCTTTGATTTTTCTTCGAAGTCTTAAATACCAACTCTGGAATCATATATCCGAGAAGCACAATATCAATATACAAATAAAAGCAATACTGGATATGATCATAACTCAATTTAATTCTGTTATGACGGCATAACAGTATAATCTCGGAATACCGGCAATACAATAACAAACGGCCAATCTCAACAACCCATAATCAATCAATAATCACAATTTCAATACCAAATCTGTACAACCCCATTCGAATATAACTGAAAAATGATAACAATTATATAGGTTGTCCGTTCTTTAATCCGATTTTGGTTATACAATTATCACAATCTCAGGAACACATAATATAGATCAAATCATGATTCATTCAATACCATATTTTCAACCCATGCTGAAAAGAAATAAAACTTATATCCCCTTGAAGCTCTTGACAAGAGAAGCACAGAACTCAATTCAGATCGAAATTCTGACGGATGGATCTAACACACAATCAAATTCTCAATATGAAAGCTTCGGAATTTCTAAGAGCTCTCGGTTCTTTCCTCTGCATAATCTGAATTGGAATGAGGGATTGGTGAGGTTAATACATTTTCCAATGCATGGCAAGAAAAGTATCACAATTTCATACCTCAGTGCTCGCGCATATGCGCGCCCTATCATCGCGCATATGCTCGAGACCTACTGTCTCGACACTTGTGGAAGTCACCAGCTCGTGCATATGCGCATCCCGTCTCGCGCATATGCGCATCCCGTCTCGCGCATATGCGCGAGGTCTTCTGCCTCGGATCTTGCTTCTCGCACAAATGCGCGCCTCGTCTCCGCACATGTGCGCGATACCTACTGGATTTCACACTTACAATACTCATGATTTTCCAAATCTGGTCTCGGAGTGATCCTTCTATAATCACATCAATTTATAAATCAATAATTTCGGATTAACATGATAAAATCTTGAGCATTACATTTACCTATCAATCACAAGGATTGATGATGACTCCAATTAAGTTGTTAAACAACTTAGCTCTTCAATAGTAGACAAATCTACAAGCTTCCCTTGAGAACTCCTTGCTCAAAATCAAGCCCACCACCAACAAGCTAGAACCACCTTACACAAGCACTAGAAAATGTAATGCATTTTCATTGAGAAATTTTCTATCAATTCACCAAATGAAGAAGAAATTTTTTTGAAGAAAAATAGGGCTCAAGTTTCGGCCATGAGGGAGGGAGTAAAGAAGTCTTTTCTTGATTCTTACAAAATGTGTTGTGTGTTCCAATTTCATGCTGCTAGCCTTTATTTTAAAAAGTTGACTTCCAACCTTACACCTCCCTAGCATGTTATTTGGGCTTGTAATATTTAAAAAGCCCATGGACTTTTATTTTAATATATCAATCACATTTGAAATCAATTAAATCTTACTTGAATTTATTCAATCCCATTAGTTGAATAATTATTTTCATTTGGGCTCTACAAGACTCAATGTCTTTTAATTAATTCAAAACTTGAATTAATTTAATTATTTGGACTCTACTAGGTTCACTAGTGTTTAATTAATTCAACACTTGAATTAATTTAATTAAGTCCATAACAATGTTTTATGAAAACCAAAATTTTCAGATACATTATTTATTTGACCAACTTTTAATTTAAGAACACTTCAATTAATTAAAAGTTGCATTCCCCTTATAGAAGTCATATTTATAATTTTCTTTGTGTTTATAAACACCTTTATAAGTCGTTCAACATATTGAACTAATTTCCTTCTCAACGTGATCTAGAAACCTAGTACTTGTGTGGCCCTCAATGGTTCATTGATATAAATATAAGTGGGTTCACATCTCAATGTGATTCATGACTAAACATGTCCTTATATGAGCATACCCCAATTGCTCCATTCTTACTTATCAATTCTTTGATAATAAGAACGTAAGAACTCATGTCTGATAATACCCATCAATCATGTTAAATGCCTAGCAGTATTGCTTACATGATTTCCTAGGTATCAAATGATAGTTCCTGCAAGAACCAATCCATTATGGTTAGCGTACAGTACTGTCCCTTCGTCTCATATATCCTGATCGATTCGACAACTATTGGTATATCGAGAGCTGTCAAAGAATCGATACTATGTGTTACGTCGTAGTTGCATCGATGATGTATGTAAGAAACCCCTTTCTTAATTACCAACAACAGTCCGATCAGAGGTTTCAAACTACATACACATGAAATCACATAGGATATCCATACCCGAAGGTAAGCGGTGAATCCCCGACTACTATGCATAGAATCATATATGTTTCGATAAAACATCAAACCTTGCCACCTGATGACCCTATATGAGTCGGTAAACAAGTCAAAGTGCAATGCTAACATAAAGAGTCAAAATGTTGTCTCGGGTCATAAGGACTAATGATGTACAACAATAAACTAGGATGTTTCCATTCGATAGTGAGAACCACTTGAAATGTCCTTTATGAAGGGTTGTTCGGTACACTCTACAAGGAGCACTTATCTGCATACTCGGACATCACAATGTCCCCTACCAATGAAACATGGTACTCACATCGCAGATACTAGTCTCAAACTCTAGCATCCTTTATCCTTCTTAGCAACGGCTAAATCGACTAGGAACTGTTTAGAATATACAGTATTCCAAAAATGAGTTTCATGATACTCGTCATATGAGCAACTCATATTATTTCTACTATTTGTATATTCAAGGACTTTATCTATGCAATAAGCATGAGTATACAGATAAAGATGCGCCAAAACAATAATTTCAAATATTATTAAAATAAAGATTTTTTATACATAGAGTTTCAGTGTGAACCCTCGGCTAACACTCGGCTCGACGTGGTCAAACTCTAACAATCTCCCACTTGCACCAGATCTGTATTCCCAACACATAAGATGATTCGCCCAAGTCCTGCATCGAGAACTTATCAGCTAACCATATTTTAGTTGAATGCAACATCCCTATATCATTCCCAATGAGTATAATGTCAACAGAACTCCCACTAACCTTCTAATACAAAAGGGTTTCTCAGGATTCTTAGTAAAACCAAACTCTTTGTATGTACCATCTAATCTGAGGTTCCAACTACTAGATACCTGCTTTAGACCATAAATATATCTCTGAAGTTTGCATACCATATGCTCACTTCCGATAGATGTAAACCCTTTAGGTTGAGACATGTAAATCTCTTCCTTAATTTCCCAATTAAGAAAGGTTGTCTTTACATCCATCTGTCATATTTCATAGTCATACCATGATGCTATGGCTAGCAATATCCTTATACACTTGAACATTGAAACTGGAGAAAAGGTTTCCTCAAAGTCAACTCCTTTTCTTTCAGTATTGCCTTTTGCTAAAAATCACGCCTTGAAGATCAATATTTTCTCATCCGCCCCAAGTTTTCTCTTGTAAATCCATTTACACCCTATGGAAACAATTCCCTTAGATGGATCCACAAGATTCCACACTTGGTTCGAATTCATGGAATTCATCTCGGATTCCATTGATTCAAGCCACTTGGATTAGTCGGCATCAAATAACGCTTCTTTGAAGGTCATTGGATCACATCCATAGTTAGGCTCATCATGGTCTTCTTCAATAAGCAGACCATACCTCACAGGTGGTCTAGAGACTCTCTCGGATCTTCTAGGAGCTTGTATCTCTTTTATTGTCTCTTCGGATGTGGGTTCTACGATCGTGGGTGTCTCTCGAACCTCTTCAAGTTTTATCATCTCTCATTTTCTATCCAATAGAAACTTCTTTTCCAAAAAGGTTGCATTACTAGAATCAAACACCTTAGTTTCTTGGGGATGATAGAAATAATATCCAACTGACTTCCTTGGATATCCCACAAAGTAACATAAAATGGTCCGACTATTCAATTTAACTCCCATTACCTGCATGACATAAGTAGATCATCCTCATGTTCTAAGAAAAGAATATTTGGAGGCTCACCCATCTATATCTAATATGGTGACTTATCAACTGTTTTTGAATGGACATTGTTCAACAAGAGTGCCGTTGTCTCAAACGCATATCCCCAAAAGGATGGCGGCAACTCCGTGAACCCCATCATATACCAAACCATGTCCATCAAAGTCCGGTTACGACGCTTTGAAACACCATTCAACTGCGGTGTAGTAGGCGGAGTCCACTACGAGAGAAACCCATTCTCCCTAGGATACTCTTGGAGCTCGGCACTCAAGTGCTCACTACCTCGATCCGATCAAAGTGACTAGAATGCTTCGTCCGAACAGTTTCTCTACTTCATTTCTGAATTCTTTGAACCTTTCAAAGGCTTCATATTTGTATTTCATAAAATACACATACCCTTACCTCAAAAAATCATCGGTAAAGGTGATTAAGTAGGAATGTCCATGCTTAGTGGTGATGCTAAGTGGACCGCACGCATCGGTATGGACGAATCCAATAATCCTTTAGCTTGATCCACGTGGCCCTTAAAGGGGATTTTAATCATCTTTCCTTTTCGACAGGATTCACAAGTTGTGAGAAAATTAATATCAGACATATCAAACATGCCTACTCCCACTAGTTTGTCTATCCTTCTTAGGGAAATATGTCCTAATCGAGCATGCAAATATGGTGCCGAATTTAGAGTATCTTTTTCTCGCTTGTTTGTTGTTTTTATTGCTTGGACACGAAATATCTTTCGACTTTAAGTTATAGAGATTGTTTTTAAGTTTACCCGTACCAATAAAACATTCGTTCTTGTAAATGTTTCAAAACCTTTTGCTAAATAATGAAGAATTTCCATCATTATCAAGCATAGAAATGGAAACAATGTTTTTCACCAAGTCAGGTACAAACAAAACATCTCTAAAAATTATCTTGATATCATTGTTCAACAATAAGTAAACATCTCTTACGGCCTTGACAGCAACTCTAGCTCCACTGCACATCCTCAAGAAGGTCTCACCTTCATAAAGTCTTCTAGTTCTTCCCATCACCTGTAATCATTACAGATACGTGACCCACAGCCGGTATATAATACCCAAGAAATAAAGTTAATTGAAATTTTTACTTCAATGTAGAACATACCATTTCCAGAACCTTTCTGGGAAAGATATTCTCTGCAGTTATGCCTTCAATGTACAGGCTTCTTATAGTGATGACAGATATCAACAGTATTGTCAACCTTAACTGGTATAGCTGCAACCGCGGGACTCGGAGTTTGCCTCTTAAAGGGCATGTTTTTCTTGGGATTTTGGAAAGAACGATTCTTTCCCTTCCCATGTGGAACAATATTTGTACCACATGAAGAATCCACATAAAGAACCGACTTACCTTTCTTGATGGTGGACTCAAACGTAACAAGCATATTCATCGACTCCTCAATGGTAGGCTCTAGGTTGTTCACGTTGAAATTCACCACTAAAGGATCAAATGAGCTAGGCAATGACAAGAGCAACACGTCAGTGGTCAAGTTCGATGGCAACACAAGATCCATGCCAATTAGGTTGGCCAAAAGCCCAGTCATCTTTAGGACATGCTCATGGACCAAAGCCCCATCTCTCATGCGTAAAGTGATTAGCTCTTTTACAGTTACATGCTTAAGAGGTCGAGTTTGCTCACCAAAGAGCTCTTCGAGATGCATATGATTGTCAGCAACATTTTTGCATCCTCAAAACACCTCTGCAGCTCATCATTCATAGAAGCCTGTATATAACACTTGGCTCAAAATTCATGGTCAAACCAATCCTTGTAAGTCTGTAATTCCTCAGGAGTGCAGCTATTTGGAGCCTCAACATGTGGAGACTCAATGAGTGTATGTGCTATCATTTCCGAATTCAAGACGATTTTCAAGTTTCTTATCCAATTGAGGTAATTAGGTCCGATCAAAATATGATTTGTCGAGTATAGTAGATAAAGAGTTACGTATCGAAGTCATTGTCAAATTTGTACTGAAATGTAATAACAAATAAATGTAAATTACCAATATTTAGTAAGATATAAAGTATGGACTTTTACTTCATAAATTTTCACTCCTACTGTTTTGACACTTTTCACTACCCTCTAGTGAAAACGGGAAACTCATTTCCTCAGTAGGTACGTAAAGTATAATTAGCAAATTATGATCCACAATAATATCTGCCAACCATAGTTCCTAAGAGGTTGTTTCCAATTGCATCTCCGTGCAACCCTCTACGTAAACTTTTGTTTCTCGTTTGATTAAACCCAATAATATGACGTCGTTTATCTTTACCTGTCAAGCCTTACTCATCGATCTTGAACTTCAATGAACGGTCGCGATGAGTTCCCTCAATAATATGAGCCGAAATCATGTGAGTTTCGTGTAGTTCACATAACCATGTCAATGGATGACATAGCTTTCCGGCGTCCAGGGCTCCCCAATAATATGAGCCGAGTAGTGAGCATGGGTAGCGTTCATCATGCATCCATTGTCGATCGAAGACATGAAAAATATAAACACCTTTATAATTCCCCTTTTCGGGCTTGATATTAATTTTGAATCTTATTCAAAATGATGGTTTTGTAATTTTGAAAAGATCTCATCATTAAATTATTTAAAAGCTCGTCATATTTGATCGTATGTTTGCCAGATTAATGCAACTTAGCTATAAAAATAATAATAGTGCACATACTCATTATTTATAATATATCATGCATAAATTATAAACAGTAAACCAACAAGGATGATCAATCGCCCCAATACTAATGGCCCGTGTGAGCCAAGCACGGGCCTAGGTCCAATCCTAGGAAATGTAAGGGATGCAAATGAAAAATTACATAAAATATCAATATTTACATGTCTTAGTTCTTCATAATCATCAAAACCCACCATCTTTAAATCTTGATCTTCCACTATACTAATATTTACAGTTAATTATCCATGTCAAATAGGGATACATCTCATGGGGTAAGAAGGGGATATAAATCAAGCTCATTTATAAATTGATAATTATTACAATCACTCAACATAAAATATTCTAGCATACACCTAGCAAATTAGGCTTTGACTTTTGATCATCCTTCATGCATAATATCACATATCATGCACCATCAATTAATTATCACAATAATAAATTGATCCAATATTATATATCTTGATCCAATCCCTAACCGCCACGATTATAAATTAAATCAACAAAGTAAACAAATTCATTTGTTTATTTTCTAATTAATTTATTTATAACCGAATTTCTTGTAAATCAAAATTTACTATACATAATTAAAGTCTAACATCAATTATTTATTTTATGAGAAAATTTAAATATATTTGGTAGATTTAAACTTAAGGGCCCATGAAACTTTGATATCCCAAAGCACTTTTGGAAACTCTAGCCATTATCGTCGTTGCCGGAGCTCTGTCGCTGGATTCCGACCAACACACAAATTTTTTTATTAAAAACTTTGGGGCATTTCGGGAAACCCATGGGCTGCCCTTGCTGCCAGAAATGGGCAGCCTCTCGGGCAACCCTAGCTGCCCGAAATGAGCAGCACCATGCGACGAAACAGCCCCCGAACCTGGCCCTTGATTCGTTGTGTCGATTTCTCATGCGGTTAGAACTAGGTTCTCATTATAATATCATGTAATTGCTTGACAAAAAGTGACTAAGCTCTGATACTACTTGAAAGGGGATCGGTTACGGGTGCCCGAAATGCGCAACAGAAGTTTTTAAATATCATTACAAGAGCAAAAATTGAGCACTCCTCACTGGTGTGTAGCAAATACAAAAGAACAAACATACATAGGGTGTTTTAGTGTTTTACATATCAATCACAATGATTGATGATGGCTCCAAATAGGTTATTAAACAACTTAGCTCTTAAATGGTAGACAAATTTACAAACTTCCCTTGAGCACTCCTTACTCAAAATCAAGCCCACCATCAATAAGCTAGAACCACCTTACACTTGCACTAGAAAATATAAGGCATTTTCATTGAGAAATTAGCTATCAATTAATTAAATGAAGAAGCAAAATTTTGAAGAAAAATAGGGGCTCAAGTTTCGGCCATGAGAGAGGGGAGAAAGTAAGTCTTTTCATGGTTCTCACAAAAGGTGTTGTGTGTTCCAAAGGTATGTTAGTCTTTAATTTAAAAACCTGACTATCAACCTTTGACCTCCCTCAACACGTTGAACTAATTTCCTTCTCAACTAGATCTAGAAAGATAGTACTTGTGTAGCCCTCAATGGTTCATTGATACAACTAGTAGTTGGTTCACATCTCAATGTGATTCAGAACTAAACATGTCCTTATATGAGCATACCCCAATTGCTCCATTCTTACTTATCAACTCCTTGATAATAGGAACGTCAGAACTCAATTCTGATAGCACCCAACTAATAATGTTAAATTCCTAGCAGCATCACTTACATGATTCTCTAGGTATCAAATGATAGTGCCTGCAAGAGCCATTCCATTATGGTTAGCGTACAGTACGGTCCCTTCATCTCATATATCCCAATCAATTATACAACTATTGGTATATCGAGAGCTGTCAAAGAATCGATATTATGTGTCATGTCGTAGTTGCATCGATGTTGTAATATAAGAAACATCTTTTTTAATTACCAACAACACTCTGATCATAGATTTTAAACTACACCCACATGAGATCACATAGGATATCCATAACCGAAGGTAAACGGTGAATCGTCGACTACAATGCTTAGACTCCTATATGTTTCGCCAAAACACCCAACCTTGCCACTTGATCACCCCATATGAGTGATTAAACAATTCAAAGTGCAATGCTTGCATATAGAGTCACAATGATGTCTCGGGTCATAAGGAATAATGGTATACAACCATAAACTAGGACGTTTCCACTCGAAAAGTGCGAACCACTTGGAAAGTCCTTTATAGAGGGTTGTTCAATGCATTCTACAAGGAAGACCTATCTGTTAGAGTAGATGCACGTTGAGCCAAGTGTTGGCCGATGGTTCACATTGAAGCTCTATGTATGAACAATATTTATTTTAATAATATTTGAGATTGTTTTTTTGGCACATCTTTATCTGTATACCAATGCCAATTTCATAGATAAAGTCTTTGAATATACAAATAGTAGAAAAATATGAGATGCTAATATGAGGAGTATCATGAAACTCATATTTGAAATACTGTATATTCTAAACAGTTCCTAGTCGATTCAACCGCTGTTAAGAAGAATAAAGGCCGCTCGAGTTTGAGACTAGTATCGGCGATGTCAGTACCTGCTGCAAACATGGTAGGCCGAGCTCCAAAGAAGGCATGGGATCCTTTAGAGTTGCCGGAGGGGCCAATCACGAGGGGACAACTAAAGAGATTCAATGAAACATTGCAAGGGCTCATTAGAAATCAAGTAGAGCTTGCAAGCAAGGAGCCAAGTCCCGAGGGGTTCGTGATTCACGGGAGCAAGTTTGGGACTCAGTGGAATGCGGTTCAAGTGCTAAAGTATAAAGAAAATGACTCGGGACCAGAAGCCTAAGCGCTAGGGCGCCCAAACTTCACCGCCCCAGCGCCAAACATTCTGTCCGAAGTGCAGGATTCCAGAACGCCTCACGCTAGGGCGGCCAAACTTCACCGCCCCAGCGCGCCTAGTCCAGATGCCTTCGCACTAGGGCAGCCAAACTATACCACCCCAGCACGCCGCACCCAAGAATAATCCCTAGTTTCCTATTTTAGAGATTTAAATTGTTTGGTAACTAAATTTTTGATATCCTTTTTATATGTAAACATATTATGGACGAAATTTGACACACAATTCAGATTGATTATTGATACTTTATCAAATTTTTGAGATTTGTTTCTCAAACTTTCAAGGCTCTTGCTTTGTTTTCAAAATCAAACTTATCAAAGTTTTACTTTGTGGCGTTTGTCGATCGTTCTTACGCGGATTGTCAAAGATGAGTTCTTTGAAGGTCGTTCGAGTAACAATTGTTTCATTGTGATTCTTTGTTACTAAACCACGTAGTTTAGGGGTGAAAATCACGTCAGACTTGAATAAAAAGATCGGGACACAACAACAATCCTTGTTCGCTATTGAATTGAGGGCGCGATTCTTAATTAATCGTTTTTGCTATTCTTACGTACGTGGATTCATATCATTTGGTATCAGATCTTTGGCTCATTGAATTCAAGTATGTTTATCGTTTTATTATCTCGTTCTATTATCATATTTGTTTATTCTCTCGTTCCTTTTCAGATCTGTTCTCTTTGGTATATCGTTCTTCGTCAGTTTGTGAAATTTTGGTAAATTTTTTTTTGTTGGGATTTTCGAGTAGTACTCAGCCTTGCAAAAAACAAAAAAAAACCAAAAAACCAAAAATAAAAAACAAAAAAATCCGAAAAGTCACCATTATTGCTTTTTGGTATTTTGTTCTATTTCCTTTTAATAGTCGTATTCAATTGTCTCTCACAGTCAAAAAAAAAATATTTCATATATATTCAAATTGATTGTCTATGCATTCCAAGTGAGTCGATCACATTTGTTCACAAGTTGAACTTGATTCTTTGACATATACAAATACAAAGCTTGAGAACACTTTCGAGAGAACTATCAAATTTGAGTGAAAACACTTGAGTGCGAGCGTTATTTCATTGGAGTGACTGGTGAGTATTTGTTGTGAGCAAAAAAAATAAGAGAGGAGAGACGAGTGAATTTTCTTTGGAGTGAGCGTGAGAATTTGGGTGGGGAATATCTTTTATTTCTACTAACGTTTTCTTGCAGGTACAAGTCCAAAAGTAAAATGGAGAGGGAGGTAGGAGATAGTTCGAACCAGGGGTTATCTAAGACTCAAATGGAGGCATTGTTTGGGCATTTCACTAGGAGGATGAGGGTTGAGTTGGAGCCGTTACATGAGAGGATGAGTAGTCTTGAAGTTAGTACTAGTGTAGATAAATCTAACCCTAAAGATTTGGGTAGAGGAGAAGAAGAGGAAGAATATGATTTGGGAGGGGAAGAGGAGAGCCAAAATGATAATTGGGGTAGGAACGGAAGATGTAGAGGATTTGGTAAAGGAAGAAGAGAAGCCGTCCGTGGTAGATATGATGGGAATAAGGAAGATGGTAACATGGGTGGTATTAAGATGAAAATTCCAACGTCCCATGAGAAATATGATCTAGAGGCATATTTAGAATAGGAAAAGAGGGTAGAGTTCGTGTTTGAAATATGACCGTGATGTTAAATTCTTGAGTTACTTTTGGAAGACTTTGTGGGCTAAACTTGCCACAAAATTGTTGTTTTCTACTATGTGTCATCCTCAATGGAAAAACTGAAGTTGTTAATAGAACTCTAGGAACACTTTTTCGTGCTATTCTTAAGAAGAACTTAAAGAATGGGAAGATTGTTTGTCATTTGTTGAGTTTTCTTATCATCGTTGTGTGCATTCTATTACAAATTATTCTCCATTTAAAATTGTATATGGTTTTAATCATTTGACTCCGTTGGATTTGATGTCTTTACCTTTGAGTGAAAGGATAAACATGGATGGCAAAAAGAATGCTGAATTTGTCAGGGGCTTGCATGAGAAGGACAAGGCCAACATTGAGAAGAAAAATGAGCAATATGCTAAGCAAGCCAACAAGGGGAAGAAGAATGTGATATTTGAGAAGGGTGATTGGGTATGGCTACACTTACGGAAGGAAAGGTTACCCGAGAAGAGACGTTCAATGCTGCTACCTAGGGGTGATGGACCATTTTAAGTCCTTGAAAGAATCAATGACAACGCCTACAAACTAGATTTACCAGGTGAGTATAACGTAAGTTCTACTTTAAATGTTAGTGATCTTTCGTTGTTTGATGTAGGTAATGAACAAGATTTGAGGACAAATCCTTTTCAAGAAGGGGAGGATGATGCAAACATGGTAGGCTAAGCACCAAAGAAGGCATGGGATCCTATAGAGTTGCCTGAGAGGCCAATCACGAGGGGACGACTAAAGAGATTCAATGAAACATTGCAAGGGCTCATGAGCAATCAAGTAGAGCTTGCAAGCAAGTAGCCAAGTCCCGAGGGGTTCGTGATTCACGGGAGCAAGTTTGGGAGTCAGTGTAATGTGGTTCAAGTGCTAAAATATGAAGAAAATGACTCGAAACCGGAAGCCTCCGCGCTAGAGCGCCCAAACTTCACTGCCCCAGCGCCAAACATTCTGTCCGAAGTGCAGGATTCCTGAATGCCTCGCGCTAGGGCGGCCAAACTTCACCGCCCCAGCGCGCCTAGTCCAGAAGCCTTCGCGCTAGGACGGCCAAACTATACCTCCCCAGCGCGCCGCAGCCAAGAATAATCCCTAGTTTCCTATTTTAGAGATTTAAATTGTTTGGTAACTAAATTTGATATCTTTTTTGATATGTAAACATATTATGGACGAAATTTGACACACATTTCAGATTGATTATTGATAGTTTATCAAATTTTTGAGATTTTTCTCACAAACCTTCAAGGCTTTCTTGCTTTGTTTTCAAAATCAAACTTATCAATGTTTTACTTTGTGGCGTTTGTCGATCGTTCTTACGCGGATTGTTAAAGACGAGTTCTTTGAAGTTCGTTCGAGTGTCGATTGTTTCATTGTGATTCTTTGTTACTAAACAACGTAGTTTAGGGGTGAAAATCACGGCATACTTGAATCAAAAGATCGGGACACAACAACAATCCTTGTTCGCTATTGAATTGAGGGCGCGAATCTTAATTAATCGTGTTTGCTATTCTTACGTACGTGGATTCATATCAGTACCATATTTCATTGGTAGAAGACATTGTGATGTCCGAGCATGCAGACTGATAAACAAAAAAAATTGTACATTAATTAAATATTTTATTATATAAATTTATAGTTTTTGTTTTATTAAATGTTTAAATATTTTATTTTTAATAATAAATTGTATAAAAAATAAGTTGTAATGTAATAATAAGTTTTTACTACTTTTACAGGTTCGATAAAACAAGAATAACATTGCCTTTACAAAAGAGATTAAGATGATTCTTGGACTTGTAGAAAATTAATGTTAATATTTAAAATATTTGTGGCAAGCATGAGATAAAAATCCTCTAACAATTGAGATCAAATTAAGCAACAAATAAAGTTATCAAATGAGTGGTATTTTTACCATGCTCTAACATTTTGACAATATCTCTCAAATTACTTGGTCAAATGGTTTAAAAAAACCACGATTCAAACAACTCAATTATCTATATGTTTTGTTTTATGTGGAAAAGAAAATTCGGATGGAAAGATTTTGAAAAGTGATGTGAATGATGACATAATTTCTTTGAACACCAATGAAGAGTTATGCGTAAAAAATAATATTTTATTTATGGTTGTCTCCCAAATTTGGCTATATATAGGGGTGCATTGTAATGTATTGAGATATCCCTCATTTTATGAACAAATATTTGAGTTCATAATATTTCTATTTTTATTTTTCATTTATTTCTTCATTTAAATATATTTATCATTTTAATTTGATATTCAAAGTTTTACACTTTGAATAATGAGTAGCTAACTTCCAAAGTTGAGATGAAAAGGTGAAACTCTTGGTATGATAATAAGGTTACTAAAAGGTAATAATATACATTTTATATTATTTAATAATTATTTATTGTTTATGTTATATTTATTTCTTTAAGCATTAGTATACCCTACTTATAAGTGAGAGTTTTGATTTATTGTTGCTATATATTACACTAAATTCTTGGAACTATTTAAATGTTAGTTTGATATTACCAACCATTTAAAGTGGATGTCTTGATTTATTATATATGAATATATCATAAAATTAATTTCTGGTACCATTAAAATGTTTGTTTGGTTTTACCGACCATTAAAAGTGAGAAACTTGATTTAGTATTTACAAATATATATATAGCACAATAAATACTTGATAACATTTATAAGTTTTGGTATATATTATATACTTATAAGATAATAATATATAACATAATATAAATATGATTATTTAATATATATTGGAACCATTTTGTTAGGTGGATTTCAATAATGATCATTAATGTTAACGTTATTAAAATACTAAAGAGTGGATCCTCTAATCTCAACTACTTGAATTAAAATTTAAACAATTAAAAATTATCAATTAAAGATTCAAACAATTAAAAGAAAAAAACAAAACATAACAAAAGAACATTGTAGTGGACTTGTAATTACCTTAGCTTCCCTGTGAATACGATATTTGGACTCACCGAATTATATTATTTGTGGAAAACCTGCTCTTGGGAGTGCAACAATCAAAGTTGCATCAAATTTTTTGGTGCCGTTGCCGGGGAAGTATAATTTAATTTTAAGTCTATTTAATTTTGTTTATAGTTTATTTTTCTTTCTTTGAATTTTTATTGCTTTTGTGTGTTTTTCTTCTTTTGCATTTTCATGAGTTTTTGGTCGCGTGCACTTAGTGGTTGAATAATTCAAAATAACCCTTTATTTTAACAAAACATGGCGGAAGAACCCATCCAAGAAAATGAAGAAGAAATTCAATCTCAACATGATCATGATAAACGAAGAACACTTAGAGATCACATGAACCCTACACGCACTAGTGCACCTTCATGTCTAGTTTTTCCCCTAATGCATCTCATTTAAATTTTAAGCCCGGTATTATTAAAATTTTACCCAACTTTCATGGTTTAGATTCTGAAAATCCATACACGCATTTACGAGAGTTTGAAGAAGTGTGCAACACATATAATGATCTAAATTGTAGCATGAACACCATTCGACTTAAGCTTTTTTCTTTTTCTTTAAAAGATAAAACTAAAACTTAGCTATAAAATTTTAGATCGGGATCCTTTCGAACTTGAGATGAATTTCAACAACAATTTTTGAAAAAGTTTTTTCCATCTCATGGAATAAATTCTTTCAAAAGAAAAATCATCACATTCACTCAAAACCAAGGAGAAACTTTTTATCTATGTTGGGATAGATATAAAGAATTTCTTAATCTTTGTCCACATCATGGTTTTGAAATTTGGAGAGTTGTTTCTCAATTTTATCAAAGCTTAACACCTAAAGATAGGCAAATGGTTGAATTTATGTGTAATGGAATATTTGAAGATAAAGATCCAAACGAGACCATTGAGTATCTCGATTCATTAGCTGAAAATGTTCAAAATTGGTACACTATAGATACAATCGAACAATCAAACAAGATTCAATCTTCCACATCTATTGGAGATATGTACACCCTCAGGGATGAACATGAACTCCAAGCCAGATTTACATCTTTTGCAAGAAAAGTTGAGGTATTTGAATTGAAAAAGAATGGTCAATTAAAATATGTTCAAGAAATTGTGTGTCACATTTGTGATAAAAGTGATCATTCTACAAAAGATTGTCCCACTTTGCCCTCTTTTAAAGAATGTCTCCATGAACAAGCCTATGTTTTGAACAATTTCAAAAGGCCAAATTTTGAACCATTTTCTCAAAGTTACAATCTAGGTTGGCGAAATCATCCAAATTTTAGTTGGATAAATGATAATCCTGCACAATTTTCACAACCACATTTCCAAAATCAACAAAATTTTCAAAATTATGCACCTTATGTTTCTCCGCCTAAAAGGAATTTTGAAGATACATTGAATTCTTTCATTGCAAAGCAAGAGTCAATCAATGCTCAAAATGTTCAAACCATGACAGATTGAAAGATAATATTGCTAAATTTGCATATGCATTTAATGTTAATGAAAAAGGTAAATTTCCTTCACAATCACAGCCTAATCCCAAGGATCATAATTCAAAAACTGGAACTTCTGGAACTCAGCTGATGTATCAGGTAAAATCTGTTATTACCCTTTGCAGTGGTAAGGTTGTGGAAAAATCCATTCTTGAACCTTGTGAGATGATGATAAATCAACTCCAAAGGGTAAGGAAGTGGAACCCATAACTTGAAAAGATGACCATTCCCTCAAGCATCGAAAAATACAAAAAAATCAAATTTGAATTCTGATATATATGATATTTTTTAACAATTAAAAGTTAATATTCCTTTATTAGATGCAATAAAGCAGGTACCATCATATGCCAAATTTTTAAAAGACTTGTGCACTGTGAATAGAAAATTGAATGTTAAAAAAAATTTAGATGAACAAGTAAGTGCAATCATTCAAAATAATAATACTTTGAAATAAAAAAACCTTGATTGTCCTACTATTTCATGTATTATTGGAGAACGAAAGATTAAAAAAGCCTTGCTTGATCTTGGAGCTAGTGTGAATTTACTTCCATATTCATTTTATCAAGAACTCAATCTAGGTGAGTTAAAACCTACTTCGGTAAAACTTTTACTTGCCGATAGATCTGTTAAAGTGCCAAGAGGTATTGTAGAAGACGTGTTGGTTCAAGTTGATAACTTTGTATATCCTGTAGATTTCACAGCTTTAGATACACAACCTATTGAAGCTTGTAATTTAATTCTTGTATGTTTGGGTCGTCCATTTTTAGCAACTTCAAATGCTCTAATAAATTGTAGGAATGAGATAATGAAGTTGTAATTTGGTAGCATGACATTGGAGCTTAATGTTTTTAATTATTTTAAGCAACCACATGAAAAAAGACATTAATGTGAAGAAGAAAATCTTATTGAAACTCTTTTGGAAGAAAACATTCAAGAAGGGACTATTCATGACCAATTAGATATTTTTTCAATTGATATTGTTAAAGAAAATATTGAAATTGATTTTGATGATTTTATCAGGTATCACTCGTTACTAGGATCAGAGAAAGAATTGGAGGAAAAATATGAGAACAACGATGAACCACCCATATTGGAGTTAAAACCATTGCAAGAAGAATTGAAGTATGCATTCCTGGGAGAAGATGAAACATATCCGGTGATAATTTCTTTCAAACTAGCTAGTGATGAAGAAGGTAAATTAGTTTATATTCTTAAAAGACATAAAAATGAAATTGGTTAGACACTAAAAGATCTCAAGGGTATTAATCCACTAATTTGCACTCACAAAATTCATTTTAAAGAAAATACTAAAACATCTCAACAACCACAAACGAAATTAAGTCCACACATGAAAGATGTTGTGAAAACTGAAGTTCTCAAATTACTCGATGTTGGAATAATCTACCCTATTTCTGATAGTAAGTGGGTAAGCCAAACACAAGTAGTTCCAAAAAAATCTGGCATCACAGTGATTAAAAATGAAAAGGTGAATTTTTAACAAGTTGAGTCCAATCTAGTTGGCGGATGTTTATTGATTATAGAAAATTAAATGATGCTACTATAAAAATCATTTTCCATTACCATTTATGGATCAAATTTAGAAAGAGTAGGAGGTCATCCCTAATACTGTTTTCTTGATGGATATTCAAGCTATTTTCAAATTCCCATTGCACTCGAAGATCAAGATAAAACTACATTCACATGTTCTTTTGGAACATTTTCATTCAAAAAGATGTCATTTGGTTTAAGCAATGCCCCAGCACCATTTCAAAGATGCATGCTAAGCATTTTTAGAGACATTGTTGAAAATTTTTTAGAGATTTCAATGGATGATTTAACTACTTTCGGGAATACATTTGATAATTTCCTTGAAAATTTTGAAAAAGTTTTAAAAAGATGTGAGGAAAAATGTCTTATTTTAAATTGGAAAAAAATGTCATTATATTATTACTTCTGGGATTGTTTTGGGACTTGTTGTGTCATGTCAAGGAATTGAAGTTGATAAAGAAAAAGTTGATGTCATTGCGAATTTACCCCCTCCAAAAACCATTAAAGAAATTCTCTCATTTTTGGGATATGCTGGATTTTATAGAAGGTTTATAAAGGACTTTAGTTTAATCACTAAACCCATTTGTAACCTCTTAACAAAAGACATTGCATTTGAGTGGACTCTAGAATGTAAAAATTCTTTTCATAAAGTTATTCGACATTTAACATGAGCTCCTATCATGCAAACTCTTGATTCATTTTTACCATTTGAAATGATGTGCGACGCGAGTGATTATGCAGTCGGTGCAGTACTGGGTCAAAGAAGAAACAGTGAGCCTTATGTGATATATTATGCAAGTAGAACTTTAAACAATGCTCAAATAAATTATTCCACAACTGAAAATGAACTACTTGTTGTAATATTTTCATTAGTAAATTTCGTTCATATTTGATTGGATCAACTACTATTGTGTTTACTGATCATTCTGATATTAGATATTTAATGACCAAACAAGATACAAAGCCACGACTGATACGATGGATTTTGTTGTCCCAAGAATTTGACATTGTAATCAAAGATAAAAAAGGAACCGAGAATGTCGTAGCGAATCATTTATCGAGAGTAGTAACATGATCATCTTGTGAAATGACACTAATTGATGATAATTTTCCTGATGAACATCTATTTTCAGTTACTACTACACATTGGTTTGCTAACATGGTAAATTTTCTTTTGACATAAACAATGACTCCGCAATGGAGTTCCCAAGACAAAAGAAAATTTTTGAATGAGGTAAAAAAATTTTATTGGGATGATCTGTATCTGTTCAAGTATTATCCAGATCAAAATTTTTCGACGTTGCATACCCGACAATGAGGTAAGTAGTGTAATTAAATTTTGTCATTCCGAAGCATGGGGAGGACAATTTTTTTCAAATTAAACGATTGAAAAATCTTGCAGTGTTGATTTTTTTAGCTCACTTTATTTAAAGGCACCCACAAAATCTGCAAGATCTCTGAAAATCTTCAAAAATTGTGTGTGATTTCAAAAAAAACATGATGCCTTTGAATCCTATCATTGAAATTGAAATATTTGATTGTTGGGAAATTGATTTTATGAAACCTTTTACACCGTCGTTTCGATACTTGTATATTTTAGTTGTAGTTGATTATGTTTCCAAATGGACATGGACAATTCCATGTCAAACAAATGATCATAAAAACGTCATCAAATTTTTGAAATAAAATATTTTTAGTAGATTTGTAATTTCTCGAGCCATGATAAGTGATGGGGGAACACACTTTGTTAATAAATGGGCAAGTTGAATTAACTACTCCTTATCATCCTCAAACAAATGGGCAAGTTGAATTAGCTAATAGGGTATTAAAGCAAATTTTGGAGAAATCCGTTAATTCAAATAGAAAAGATTGGTCTATGTGACTAAATAATGCACTTTGGGCATATCGAACAACTTTTAAAACATCATTGAATATGTCTCCCTATAGGTTGGTTTACGGAAAACATTGTCATTTGCCTTTTGAATTTAACATAAAGCTTATTGGGCGATCAAAACTTTTAATTCAAGCATGGATGATGCAACCAAATTGTGCAAATTTCAACTTAATGAACTTAGAAATGACGCGTATGAGAATTCAAGGATTTATAAAGCAAAAATCAAATCATTTCATGATAGAACAATTCTTAGAAAATCATTTGAGATCGGTAAAAAAGTTTTGCTTTATAATTCTCGACTTCACATATTCCCAGGAAAATTACGATCAAGATGGACAGGCCTATATGTTGTAAAACATGTGTATCTTTATAGAGCTGTGGACATCGAAAATCCTAAAAATGGTGATGTTTTAAAGTAAATGGACAAAGGCTTAAACCATTTTTAGAAAATAAAATCTTTCAATAATAGTTTATTTCCCTTTCCGATACTTGATTTTTTGTGTTGAATTTAATTTTGTTTGTTTTTATTTGAGCTTTCCTTAATTTTTTTATTTTCCCGGTTAAATGACGTATAACGGTACTCTGTGACTCTCACAGTCGGTTAAATAAGTTTCCCACAATTGCTGATACAAAAAATTAAAAAAAATTCATTTCTTTTCTTTTAAAAATGGATAAAATTCGATCAAAAATTTGTAAATATTTTCCATATGTTTCTGAAAATGTTCTAAGAAAAATTTATGCAGGTAGGTGTGAAAGATTGAGATATCTAATGCAAAAAGGAATTCCAAAATATACTCGTCTTGTAATAGAAGCTAAGGTTCGATTAGGAGGAGAAGTTCTATAGTCCTTACTCATTCGGTATATGCTTGGATTAGGAAAAAGAACTTATGCGAAAAAACGAAGAGCCAAAAGGATAGGGGTTTGTCAGAAGTGTGCAAGATGGACTTGTGACAAACGATGCAGATATTTGGGATCTGTTTCCAATAACAGAGAAGATAAAATTTGTTTAATTCAGAATGGGCTGAGTATGGACTTTTTAGATAACATCTTATTGACTCTTGAGACGTATTCTAGTGGACACGTGCATATTGAACTTCTCCGTTAATGGAAACAATTCCAAGATGAGCGTCATCGTAATAGCTTTTGGAATCCGACTAAAATAGACCATGTTTGCAAATTTATAAGAAAATTGGATGGGAAGCATATCATCGACTCATAGATGGCGTTGAAGCCGTTTCTGGACATAAAACCAGAGGAAAATTGTGAGCCACAATCACATTACTGTCTATATGCATATGTTTCATTATTGTTTTTAATGTTTATTCTGCTTACAGCTGTGACCCATAGTTTTGTCATGATAACATATTACCCCTATAAAATATATCATCTTTCTTTCTATTTTTGTTGACAAAAAAGAAAGTAAAAACTTGGCTGGATCCTCTACAAAAACATTGAAAAATATTTGTGTATTTTGTGGGTCGAGTCCTGGAAAATATGAAGTGTTTCTAGAAGCAGCGAATAAACTTGGAAAGATATTGGCTGAGAGAAAAATTCGTTTGATATATGAGTGAGGTAATATTGGGTTAATGAGATATGTTTCAACATCTTCTCATCTTGGAGGTAGTCAGGTTTTGGGTATTATTCCTACAGTTTTAGCTAAAGAAAATATTAAATGTGTTATGATTGGGGAGGAATTAAAAGTTTCTTCTATGTACGAAAGAATCACCATAATGATAGAAAATTATGATGCTTTTATCACATTACCAGGTGGTTTTGGTACATTAGAAGAGATTTTTTTTGGGGACCCGAACCTAATTCTTCTTCTTAATCATCATTAGGATAAATTAATTAATCTGGGTCTAAATTTTTTTACATACATAAGTGCCAACATATGATAATCAGTCTGATATAAACATAGAAAGTAAAGTACAAGTCTTGTACAAAATACATTTATCTCAACTAAGGTTCAACAACTACATCAAGTGCTGAAAACCACATCCACTTCTAAGTCCGGATCTCCACGCTAATCTTGAATCTCTCATTCTCTTCTTGACCCTGATCCTGTCCCACCGTTGTCATGCACACATACAAACACAACAACAGCCGAATAACACCGGTGAGAAATACATTCCCAGTATAAACAACGCGTACATGCAATCATATAAACATATATAAAAGCATGATACATATATCAATAACATGTATCATAATCTGAAAGACATGAATCGATATAAAGCTGTAAATAAACTCTGGACTCATCATCTCAGACTCGACTCATCTCTAATCTAGGGATCCCGATTCCTGGACATTGGCACAATATACCGAATCTCCGCAATAGAAGCCGATCTGCTCCTAAGCAACATCAATACAAACCAAACATCCAGTGTCTTGGCACATCCGCCAAAGACTTGGCACCTCCGCCAATGACTAGGCACATCCGCCCATGAATCAATACATGCTTTGCTATAAATCAATAGACTAAGCATATCAATCTCATGAATTGCAAATATCAATAAAATAAAGTAAAGTATGTGGTTTTTGGAAACTCAAGTCAAATCAAACTCGAGTCGTATCTTCTCAGTTCAACATTGATTTATACCTTTCTTTTCGTAGTTCTGACGAAGTCGAAGTCTGCAGGTCGAAACTGTCAATGACAATATTGACGAGTACAATATCAATATACCTCCCAAATCAATACTTGATATAATCAGAACTCAATCTAATTCTGTTTCAACGGCATAACTGCACAATATCAGTATACCCAGCAATACAAATATCAACAAATACCAATCTCAACTCATAATCGATAACAAACTCAATCCGATATCAAATATGTATAATCTCAATCAAATCAATTTTGAAAATCATAACAATTTCATATGTTGTCTGTTCTTCGATCCGGTTTGGATTATACAATGACAACAATCTCAGGAACAGATAATAACAGTCATATCATGATTCCTCTCATATCAGATTTTCAAATCATACCAGAACATAATAAAACTTACGTCCAGTTGCAGCTCTCGTCGGGAGGAGCACGGAACTGAAGTCGGATTTAAATTTGGACGGATGGATTTTGTGTAAATCAAATTCTAAATCAAGAACTTGCACTTTCACCTGAAGTCTTTTCGTTCCTTTCCTTGTTTCTGAGGGAGATGAAGAGTATATGAATATATATATATTCCAATTGCATGGTAAGAAACGTGGCTCATTTTTCTTGTATCTCAAGTGGCGCTCGGGCGGTTAAAAACTATCGCTCGGCCGCGGAACGTTCTGTTCGAGCCTCAACTTGTTATACACTGGCGCTCGGGCGGTCATTTTCTACCGCTCGGGCACCAGATGTTCTGTAATGCCCGAGATTTTATATCATGTTAAATTACGATTATTGATTTTTAATCGAGATAATTATGAAAGGGCTAACCGAGGCACGAAATGAGATCGCGTGTGAAAAATGATGTGCAAGGACAGTAGCATTGGCGCACATGCGCGACCGGATGCGCGCACATGCGCCAAACAGACAGAAGACCTCGCGCATATGCGCGGAAGATGTCGCGCATATGCGCGAGCCTATGCAAGTGAGGTCCAGAAGACATCGCGCATATGCGCCAGTAATGTAGCGCATATGCGCGAGCTGCTAAGGCCGAGACCAGTAAGTATCGCGCATATGCGTCAGTAATGCAAAAGGAAAAATCGACATGTGGAGAATTATGCAACGATGGTTGTATATATATATATATATACAAACGTAATTCAGAAGATTAAAGAAAAAGAAAATCGAAGCCAACCTTTTTGGTTTTGATTTTAGAATAGATCTTACGAGAAATCCGTCCGTCCAAATTTGAATCCGAGTACGGCACCGTGTTCCAAGCAACGACAGCTACTACAGGACGTAAGTTTTGTTACGTTTTGTTGAGATTTGAAATTATGCTATGTCTAGAATCAGATACGATTCATATATAGTGTTCTTGACATAGTAGACATCATAGAATCGAAGTCAGATTAAGAAACGGATTGATTATGGAATTGTTATGAATTTCAGAGTTAAATTGACTGAGATGTGATGTCAGATTGGTACGGTGGTTGATTATAAGTTATTGGAATTAGTATATACTGGTGTGGTATCACCGGTATCGCAGAATTATACTGTTGTACCATCAGAATTTAATAAGACAGAGATGTCTTGATTTGAATAGAATATTGATACAGTATATTGATATTGTCATTGCCAGATTGAACATTGACAGATTTTGAGTCGAGACTTCGATTGTATCAGAGCGACAGAACAAAAGGTATAAATGAATGTTGATTCGGGATTGCACAACTCGAGTTAGGTTTGACTTGAGTTTCCCAAAATCACATACTTTATTTTATTGCATTGATATTTGCAGATTATCAGATTGATATGTTTAGTCTATTGAATTATAGCAGAGCCAGAGTTTGAGTCTAGGGCAGATCAGCCTAGCTAGGGCAGAACCGCCGAGTCTTTGTCAGAACCGCGTAGACTCTAGACTTACGGTGTATCGATGAGCTTAGATGTAGATCGACGTCTATTGTAGACATTCGATACAGCATACCAAATCTAAATTAGATCATGATCCATAGGTTAGAAAAAAGTTGAGATAAGATAATAAGTCATTGACTTAAATACAGATTCGTATTGGTGCATGTAGTCAGATTGGATACATGTTTTAATGATTGTTTATGCTTTTATACATGTTTTATATGATTGCATTGATACATTGTTTTTACTGGGATATTTATATCTCACCGGAGTTATCCGGCTGTTGTCTTGTCTGTATGTGTGCATGGCAACAGGTGGGACAGGTTCAGGGTCACAGAGGTGAAAAAAGATCGAGTTAGAGTGGAGACTACGGACTTGGACTAGAGTTAGGGTTTAAACACTTGTTATATAGTTGTTAAACCTTAGTTGAGACTAATTGTATATAGTGCAAGATTTGTACTTTTAGTACTGACGTGTATGTTAAGATGTATGCCATTACGTTCCGCATTTTAAAAAAAAATATTTAGACCCTGTTTATTATAATTAATTAAATTAGTCCCAATGACGATTAATAAGATGATTAGCGTCCGGGTCCCCACAACAGGTGGTATCAGAGCGTTAGATCCTTTAGATTGAGATAGAAGAGGCTAGTGAGCGGGGTAGATTGAGGTTTTCTTTCCTGCTTTTGAATGCTAGCATGTCTTACTGCTTTAATACATGTTACTTTCTTATCTGATTTGATATAGTAATATGTTTTATTGAGAATGGATCAGCACCGATTCTAGATCAGCAGTAAGATGATCAGAGGAGGATTGAAACAGAATTGTGGTACTTGTTATATAGTTGTTAAACCTTAGTTGAGACTGATTGTATATAGTACAAGATTTGTACTTTTAATACTGACGTGTATGTTAAGATGTATGTCACTACGTTCCGCATTATTTTTTAAAAAAAATTTAGACCTTGTTTATTATAATTTATTAAATTTGTCCCAATGACGATTAATAAGATGATTAGCGTACGGGTCCCCACAACAGGTGGTATCAGAGCGATAGATCCTTTAGATTGAGATAGAAGAGGCTAGTGAGCGGGGTAGATTGAGGATTTCTTTCCTGCTTTTGAATGCTAGCATGTCTTACTGCTTTAATACATGTTACTTGCTTATCTGATTTGATATAGTAATATGTTTTATTGAGAATGGATCAGCACCGATTCTAGATCAGCAGTAAGATGATCAGAGGAGGAATGAAGTTGGTGGTTGTATTTGAGTTACTAATTCTGTTGATAACCAGATATGCCTCCCAGACAAATCCCAGAACATGGTAGCACATAAAATCCTCCAATGGATGTAACACCGACTCCAATGGAAACGTTACTGAAAAGATTTCAGTCATTTCACCCGTCAACTTTGAAAGGAACAGAAAACGCTGTGGAGTGCGAGAGTTGGCTTGATGATATTGAAATGCTTTTTGACTCATTGGAGTATACAGATGAGCGGCGAGTTCGATTGATTGGACACCAGTTACATGATGTTGCTAAGGACTGGTGGATTACTAGAAAGAGAGCCATGGAGCATAGAGGTACGACTATTACCTGGAATATATTTAGAACTGAATTTTACCAACGATTCTTTCCAGTGTCGTACCGGAAAGACAAAGGGGTAGAGTTTTCTAATCTAAGACAGGGACAGATGAATATAGAAGCATACGTGTCCAAGTTCTCCACCTTGTTGAAATTTGCTCCACATGTGGCTGACAGCGAGGAAGCTACTGCTGACCAGTTCATCAATGGCTTGAACCCAGATATTTTCACATTGGTGAACATAGGGCGACCGAATAACTTTACTGACGCCCTGAATAGAGCTAAAGGAGCAGAAGCCGGTCTGATGAGGCAGAAAGGGGCTTCATTTGTGCCTCCAGCACCGAGACCACAGCAACCACCTCCCAGATTTGAGGGTGGCAGCAGCAGTGGAGGGAAGAAATAATTTTTGAAAGCCAGAGGAAAGCAATTTAAGAAATCTGGCAGCAGTTCTTACAGCTCCGGTGGTTCCAGACAGAGCCCGAGTTACACTGGAGTTTATTGTAAGACTTGCGGAGGAAGACATGCGACTGAGCAATGCCAGGGAGTGACTGGTAGTTGCAACATCTGTAAACAGCCGGGACACTTTGCTAAAGTGTGTCCACAGAGAAGATCCCAAAGATCTCAGGGAGCCGAGTCATCATGATCAGCCGCACAGACTGAGAGACGATCTGCTGCCGTTCATACATTTCAGCCAGCACCAGCGCAGTCACAGCAGAGGCCAGGAGGTAGCCAGATTGTTAGCCAGCCTCCTAGACAGCAGGCCAGAGTACTCGCTTTGACCGAAGAGCAGGCCCAGGAAGCACCAGATGACGTCGTGGCAGGTAACTGTTCTTTATGTGGTTACCCTGCTTATGTCTTGATTGATACCGGTGCTTCACATACTTTTATTTCTGAACGATTTGCATTAAGTCATGCATTGCCTGTAGAATCTTTAGCTACTGTAGTGCCTGTCTCTTCTCCTTTAGGGACAGGTTTGATATCCGTAAATTCTATAAAACATTGTGTACTACAGTATGACGGGCATGAAATTGAATTAGATTGCATCGTACTTGGGTTGTCAGATTTTGATTGTATTATCGGTATTGATATGCTGACCAAGTACAGAGCGACTGTGGATTGTTTCCACAAGATAGTGAGATTCAGACCAGACATGGCTGAAGAGTGGAAATTCTACGGTAAGGGTTCTAGATCGAGAATTCCTTTAATATCCGTATTATCTATGACTCGATTATTACATAAAGGAGTAGAGGGATTCCTTGTATATTCAGTAGATTTACTGAAGTCGAGTCCAGCATTGGCAGACCTGCCAGTGGTACGTGAGTTTGCTGACGTTTTTCCAGATGAGATCCCGGGATTACCTCCAGTTAGAGAGATAGACTTCAGCATTGAATTGATGCTAGGTACAGTTCCGATTTCTAGAGCCCCGTACAGAATGGCACCAATTGAATTAAAAGAATTGAAAGAACAGTTGGAGGATTTACTTGCCAAGAGATATATCAGACCGAGTGTATCTCCTTGGGGTGCTCCAGTATTATTTGTAAGAAAGAAAGACGGTTCGATGAGACTCTGCATCGACTATCGGCAACTGAACAAGGCAACGATAAAGAATAAATATCCTTTGCCTCGTATTGATGATTTGTTTGATCAGTTGGAGGGTTCTTCAGTATATTCCAAGATCGATTTGAGATCTGGATATCATCAGCTGAGAGTCAGAGATTCTGATATCTCAAAGACAGCATTCAGAACCAGGTATGGACACTATGAATTTATTGTCATGCCGTTTGGTCTGACGAATGCTCCAGCTGTATTTATGGGATTGATGAACCGTATATTCCAGAAATATCTCGATGATTTTGTGATTATTTTCATCGATGATATTTTGATTTATTCAAAGAATATGAGTGAGCATGCTGAGCATCTACGAACTGTGTTGCGAATCTTAAGGACTGAGAAATTATATGCTAAACTGTCGAAATGTGAGTTTTGGTTAAGACAGGTAGTATTTATGGGTCATATTATATCCGGAGATGGGATATCAGTGGATCCCAGCTGAGGCCGTGATTTCTTGGCCAAGACCGACGTCAGTGCCCGAAATTCGCAGTTTCATGGGTTTAGCGGGATATTACCGTCGTTTTATTAAAGATTTCTCAAGTATTGCTAAACCAATTACTCAGCTGACTCAGAAGAATGCTCCATTTGTTTGGTCTGAAGAATGCGAGATCGGTTTTCTGGAGTTGAAAAAGAGATTGACCAGTCTGGTGTTGACTATCCCATCCGGTACTGGTGATTTTGTGATTTATTGCGACGCCTCTCACAGAGGGTTGGGATGCGTTCTGATGCAGCGAGGGCATGTTATTGCTTATGCCTCAAGACAGCTTAAACCACATGAGACCCGTTATCCAATTCATGACCTGGAATTGGCAGCCATTGTCTTTGCATTAAAGATATGGCGACACTATCTTTACGGTGAGAAGTTTGAGATATATTCTGATCATAAGAGTTTAAAATATCTGTTTTCACAATCTGAATTGAATATGAGGCAACGAAGATGGCTTGATTTGCTTAAGGATTTTGATTGTGAAATCAAATACTATCCAGGAAAGTCTAATGCAGCAGCTGATGCACTAAGTCAAAAGGTATGTTCTTTATCCTTGTCGACGATCGGTGTTTCAAATTTGATAGAAGACTGCTGTTTGTCTGGATTAGCATTTGAAACAGATTATAGACCGTTGAAACTTTACACGGTGCAAGTAAATCCAGAGCTGATTATGAAGATTAAAGCGCTCAGAAAGTTGATCAGAATGTACAGAAATCAGTATCGATGATCAGAACAGGACATCTGTAGAACCCGTAAATCAGTAGACGTATAAGCCATGCATAATTCTAGATTTTTAAATTTAATTGACTTCATTGCATGATTATTTTAAATGCATTTGTTTGAAGTTAATTATTTCATTATTTCAGTTCAGTAGATTGATTTTTAGCATTTCAGTATTTTCAGTGAGGCCGGACCGGAGTTGGAGTTTTGAGATAGAATTTAAGATTCGAGAAATATTTCCAGAAGTTAATTTAGCTAGCAACCAAGTTCATTTAAGTTAGAAAGGGAGGTTTGAGGATTTAATTTAATTATTTGAGGTGATTAAGAAATGAACTCATTTAAGTTATTAAATTAAGGGGTTAGCTCACTAAATTATTTAAAGGATTAGTAAGGCTTTCAAGGATTATTAGTTGACTAGATAATCAACATTCTCCTTTATTTTATTATGCATTTTTCGGCCACCCTTAGTGCTAGAAGATTCATTTTCCAACTCATCAACTTTGACCAATTCTTTGCATGTAATTAGTAGGACAATTCTAGGATTTTTGGGAGCACAATTTAATTAGTTAATGGACATATCCTAGACTAGAAAATAAGCAAAATTTCGGCCACTACCTCCTAGAAGCATCCACCAACTCATTTGATATCAATTCAAAATTTAAAATTCAAAGGGGAGTGGACTTGGTCTTGATTCTTCCTTATATTGTGCACCCTTCTCCTCACCCCTCATAACCATTTTTCCCCCCTCTCCTTTTCGAAAATTCAGAGTGAATCCACACTCATTTTCAGTAGAAAAATCGTGAGGTACCTAGCCAAAAAGAAGAGAGAAAAATCGAGAGCAAGGTAAGGTAGAAAAGAGAAGCGCTCCACCTCCTCCGTGCCGCGTCGTCGTTGTTTCGTTCGTTTTCTTTCAAAACGAAACCAGGCATGTCTAGATTTCTTTCAAACCTCAATCAAGTCATATTATCATTTATTTTTCAGTACATGATCATGTTTATTCAAGTAAAAATCGAGATCCAAGTCAAAACATTTTGAAACCACACATGCAGAATTTTCGAATTCCTTGGCAAGCTTCACGGTTTCCTTTGTTTTGTGAGTTTCAGGTATTGGATCGACTCCAGGCTCCCAAGGCGGCTTATATACATGTAGTAGGATTCATTAGGACCATGTTTGTCCATTCAAACCAGCCCCATGCTTGCTGGAAATTCAGAATGAAAGCAAGTTCCCATAGGTGCAGAAATGTTGTTCGAAAAATTCAGTTTGTTGTCATGGAGGAAGGATCTGATCTTGGCTGCCCCAAGGGCCTATAGCCATGGTTGGATCACTTCCCTAGCATGTCTAAGACGTGACTAAGTTTCCCTTTTGGTGGCTTGGTCCATGGTTCATCGGTTTTTAATAAAAACATCACAACAGCCCCTATACCCCTTCGGCTACTTCGGTTGGACAGCTTTTGGTTCGTTTCTTTTGGTTGCTTGGTATGGATCTTGATTGGCCTATGGCCCTTAGCCACGGTTCATAACATGCTCCTAGATGTCTAGATCGTGCCATGGTCAATCAAATGGCCATTGGAACGACACGAGACATCGATCATAGCATAAACACTACACACGCATTCAAGATGCTCTCGGTTGGACCCTTCGGTTGAGTTATGGTGTGATGCGGATTGTGGCTGGCCTAGGGCCCTTAGCCATGGTTCAAATCATTCCTTGGGATGTTGGTAAGAGTCTCTGGTCGGTGGTTCACGCCCCTAATGGCCGATAGTCTCAAAACCAACGCGAGTCTTGTAGTTGCGCAGCTGCTGGAAATTACAGCAAGTTGCTGTGTCGTTTAGAAGGATTGTTTGAGTTCTTGGTTGGCTTTTAGCCCATGGCCTTGGACTGGACAGTGCCTCATTGAGTTGGGAAGGTCATGTTTTCGACCGTTTGTCATTTGGATCATTTTTGAGGTCGTACGAGAATTTACGGTGCAATGTGCCAAATTGACTCTCGAAAGAGCGTTTCGTGTTTTGGCCTCCATTTCACCTAGATTTCGACCCTATCATTTTAGGAGCATTATTTTATGATTTTTCAGCGTATTTTAATCATGACTATACGTCGGTTCAGTGTCGGTTCAAGTTGGCTCGGAGTCATGATTAAATGCGAAGTCATTAGGCGTCATAGTCGCATCTTTTGAACGTAAATTGCATAGTTGGTCAAGTTTAAGCTATTGCATATTTTTCATGGCACAGTTAGGTTGCAGCGAGCCTGGGACCGATCCAATCCAATCCAGTTGGTAAAATTACAGGAATTTTCATTACGCCAGTTAATTATTTTACGTGCATTAAATAGAAAATGATTATTTTTGAGATTTATGCGATATGGCTTGTGGTTCATTCACTATGTGGGAGTGTTATTTTATACGGTCTCCAGTGACCGATCAGTTCAGTATGGTACCACCCGGTCGCCATTGACCGGCCAGCTCAGTTCAGTTTCAGCCTCCCCGGTAGCCAGTTACCGATCAGTTCAGCTTAGTGCAGTGGCCACAGGCGTAAAACATAATCTCAACAGAAAATTTTATCAGTCATTTCAGTACAGGCTCCAAGGAGCAAACATTTTTACTGTGATTATCAGTTCAGTTATGCACGTATTATAATTGCTCAGTACAGATTATTTTCAGTATGCCTCAGGACAGGATATGTTAACTCATGCATATTTTTAATTCAGATTTTTACTCGTTACCTGTGATATATGCATGCTGAGTCTTTAGGCTCACTAGACTTGATTGTTGTAGGTACTGATGAGGTCAGGGCCGAGGGCGGGGACCAGTGAGCCAGCTTGGGTCGGCAGTAGTGGCACCCGAGGACCTCAGTGCAGCAGTTGTTATATTATTCCGCAAACAATTTTTATCAGTTGTTGGATATTTTTAAATTGTGATTTTTGGCAAACTTTATTTTCTTCCGCTGCTATTATTTTAAACATTGAACTTGATTCCCCAGTGATTTTATGAATGAGGCCATTTAAGTTCTTTTAAAAAGAAAATTTTTAATTTTCCGCAAATTTTCAAGAAAGGAGTTTTAGGCCCTTCACAACATCGATCGGAATATCAGGTACGTGATAACGTCTTGTATGTAAATAACCATTTGGTTGTGCCGAATGTTTCAGATTTGAGACGACAGATATTGTCAGAAGCGCACAACAGTCGATTCAGTATTCATCCTGGTGGCAGAAAGATGTATAATGATTTGAAAAGACAGTTCTGGTGGAAACTAAGGAAGACTGACATTGCCGAATTTGTTTCCAAATGTCTGAATTGCCAGCAGGGGAAAGCAGAAAGAAAGAAACCAGGAGGTTTATTACAGAGTTTGTCCATTCCTGAATGGAAATGGGATCACATGTCAATTGTATCAGACCGTGATCCTCGATTTACTTCGCACTTCTGGCAGAGCTTGCAGCAGGCTCTCGGTACGAAGTTACATCTGAGTACCGCATATCATCCACAGACCGACGGACAGTCAGAGCGGACTATCCAGACACTGGAGGATATACTGAGAGCAGTGGTGCTTGATTTTAGCACTAACTGGCAAGATGTATTGCCACTTTGTGAGTTTTCGTACAACAACAGCTATCAGACGAGTATTGAGATGGCACCATTCGAAGGTTTAAACGGAAAGAAGTGTCGATCCCCTCTCTATTGGGATGACATATCTGAAGTGCCTGAGATTGGACCTGATATGATCAGAGATATGACAGAAAAAGTGAAGCTAATTCAAAAGAAAATGAAGGCAGCACAAGACAGACAGACCAAATATGCCAATGTTCGACGTAGACTGTTGGTATTTGAGGCAGGAGACCGAGTATGTTTAAAGATTTCACCTTTCAGAGGAGTTGTCAGATTTGGCAAGAAAGGGAAACTGTCTCCACGATATATTGGGCCTTATGAGATTCTCGAAAAGATAGGAGATCGTGCCTATCGACTCGCATTACCGCCTTCATTATCCGGGATACATGATGTATTTCATGTATCGTTATTAAGGCAATACCTTCCTGATGCTTCACATGCTATTCAGCCAGACGAGACCGAACTGGATGAGACGTTGAGCTATGTTGAAAAACCGATTCAGATTATTGATCGTAAAGAAAAACAGCTCAGAACAAAGACCATTCCACTTGTGAAAGTTCAATGGACTCGTCATGTCATTGAAGAAGCCACTTGGGAAACTGAATCACATATGAGACAAGAGTTCCCAGAGTTATTTCGATAATGTAAATTTTCTTATACAGTTTTGTATATATACTCCTTATTGATACGATTGAATGCCTGTGATTTCGAGGACGAAATCGTATCTTAGGAGGGGAGAAATGTAATGCCCGAGATTTTATATCGTGTTAAATTACGATTATTGATTTTTAATCGAGATAATTATGAAAGGGCTAACCGAGGCACGAAATGAGATCGCGTGTGAAAAATGATGTGCGAGGACAGTAGCATTGGCGCACATGCACGACCGGATGCGCGCACATGCGCCAAACAGGCAGAAGACCTCGCGCATATGCGCGGAAGATGTCGCGCATATGCGCGAGCCTATGCAAGTGAGGTCCAGAAGACATCGCGCATATGCGCCAGTAATGTCGCGCATATGCGCGAGCTGCTAAGGCCGAGACCAGTAAGTCTCGCGCATATGCGCCAGTAATGTCGCGCATATGTGCGAGACATGCAAAAGGAAAAATCGACATGTGGAGAATTATGCAACGATGGTTGTATATATATATATATACAAACGTAATTCAGAAGATTAAAGAAAAAGAAAATCGAAGCCAACCTTTTTGGTTTTGATTTTAGAATAGATCTTGCGAGAAATCCGTCCGTCCAAATTTGAATCCGAGTACGGCACCGTGTTCCTAGCAACGACAGCTACAACAGGACGTAAGTTTTGTTACGTTTTGTTAAGATTTGAAATTTTGCTATGTCTAGAATCAGATACGATTCATATATAGTGTTCTTGACATAGTAGACATCATAGAATCGAAGTCAGATTAAGAAACGGATTGATTATGGAATTGTTATGAATTTCAGAGTTAAATTGACTGAGATGTGATGTCAGATTGGTATGGTGGTTGATTATAAGTTATTGGAATTAGTATATACTGTTGTGGTATCACCGGTATCGCAGAATTATACTGTTGTACCGTCAGAATTTAATAAGACAGACATGTCTTGATTTGAATAGAATATTGATACAATATATTGATATTGTCATTGCCAGATTGAACATTGACAGACTTTGAGTCGAGACTTCGATTGTATCAGAGCGACAGAACGAAAGTTATAAATTAATGTTGATTCGGGATTGCACAACTCGAGTTAGGTTTGACTTGAGTTTCCCAAAATCACATACTTTATTTTATTGCATTGATATTTGCAGATTATCAGATTGATATGTTTAGTCTATTGAATTATAGCAGAGCCATAGTTTGAGTCTAGGGCAGATCAGCCTAGCTAGGGCAGAACCGCCGAGTCTTTGTCAGAACCGCGTAGACTCTAGACTTACGGTGTATCGATGAGCTTAGATGTAGATCGACGTCTATTGTAGACATTCGATACATCATATCAAAGTCTAAATTAGATCGGGATCCCTAGGTTAGAAATAAGTTGAGATAAGATAATAAGTCATTGACTTAAATACAGATTCGTATTGGTGCATGTAGTCAGATTGGATACATGTTTTAATGATTGTTTATGCTTTTATACATGTTTTATATGATTGCATTGATACATTGTTTTTACTGGGATATTTATATCTCACCGGAGTTATCCGGCTGTTGTCTTGTCTGTATGTGTGCATGGCAACAGGTGGGACAAGTTCAGGGTCACAGAGGTGAAGAAAGATCGAGTTAGAGTGGAGACTACGGACTTGGACTAGAGTTAGGGTTTAAACACTTGTTATATAGTTGTTAAACCTTAGTTGAGACTGATTGTATATAGTGCAAGATTTGTACTTTTAATACTGACGTGTATGTTAAGATGTATGTCACTACGTTCCGCATTATTTTTTTTAAAAAAAAAATTAGACCCTGTTTATTATAATTTATTAAATTTGTCCCAATGACGATTAATAAGATGATTAGCGTCCGGGTCCCCACACGTTCTGTCCAAATACTAAGCTTGTGGTGCACTGGCACTCAGGCGGTCTTTTTCTACCGCTGGGCGCCGCCAAACCTTCTGTAGCCCATTTGGTCTTGTAATGCATCGGCGCCCAGCTTCTCTCCTCACATCTTACTTTAGCTCCTAAAATCTCAATTCTTTCAATTATTTAATGTCTGATTACAGTGATAAAATCTCGGTCTTTACATTTTTCACATTGTTTCTTGGGCACAACATAATGTCCATAATAAACCTGTGGGCTTGTTATATATCAATAATTATTATGACAGTTTGTTGACATTTCTTGATAAAGCTATGGAAGAGAATTTCATTTCAAAAAATTCACGACGGATGCTCATCTATTCTTCGACTGCTGACCAATTAATTGTTGATTTGGAACCTTTTGTTCATAAGCTTGATCCGATGATAACAAAGATCAATTGGTCGCAATCAAGCAGTAAGAAAAGAAAGTTGGATCATTGATTCAAAAGTCGAGGATTGGTTTATGTTTGTTTCAGTTTTTTATCTTCAATAAAATTCAAGGTGATATCTCTTTCATTATGTACTATTTATGAATATTTATTTTGACATTAGGGACAATGTCATATTCTGATTGGAAGAATAACAAACGTATAAAAAAACTTAAAAAAATTTATATTAAAAAATATTTTAAAATAAAACCATGTTTATTGTTTGTATAATAGTAATTTTTGCAAAAATATCACACATCACATGTTTGAAATGTTTAAATTAGAAAATGTATTAATCTATCTAAGGATCTTTAAATATTTATTTAAAAAAAGTCAATTATATTATTCTGATCACTATAATAATATGATTTATGAAATCTTTTTGAGTAATTAACCATTGCGATAAGATCAATTATTAAAGTATGTTGCCTAAGATATACCGGATAAGAGTGCCTAAAACTTTAAACTCACACATACTTTGTGACTGAGTGGAGAGGATTGAGAGAACAGCTTTCGAGTCTTTATTGATCATGAGAGAGACTATCTGTTGTTTAGATCTTGAGTTATTATTTTGAAGGAAAAAATAGATATTTCCTTAAAAAATAGAGAAAATAATGTTGAAGATCTATGTAATTTTAAAGTTATATGCTAGGACCCAATTATCTCTCATAAAAAAAAAAGAAAAAAAGAAAAAAAAAATAGAAAGAGAGAAATATATTGTACAAATTAAATAAATATATGGTCATAGAACATATACTTAGTCTGATTCTTTGATGTTATAAAAAAAATAAGGAAAAAAATATCTATATATAATAAGAATAACTAGATTTTGAATCAATGTATTTCCTATCGTTTGATTAATCCGGCTCATTTGTCTGTCTGCATTTTGAAAACCAATTTTCTGAGCATTTATCTGTATTCCAACTCCAGGAGAGAAATCGTTCACATGAGTTGAAAAATTTATTAACCTGTGAGGATATGGAGTTGAGACTCTTATTAGGAATTTCTGAAGGTCATGTACATTTAATTAAATGAAAATAAGCTTTGAATTGATCAGTTCAATTTATTTCATAAATTATAATTATAATGATCTTGATATAACTTTGACAGTTTCCAACTTTAATTTAAACACTTGGATAGTTCCAATTACATTTCTATTTAAATTAATCAATATATTTTGTGTTACTATTAACGCTTAAATTGCTAGGGACTTGCAATAAGCTCGTTGGGAGGTGTGATAAACATAAAAAATTGTACATTAGTTAAATGTTTTATAATATAAATTTAAAATTTTTGTTTTATTAAATGTTTAAATATTATATGTTTTATGATAAATGGTATAAAATATAAGTTGTTATATAATTATAAGTTTTTACTATTTTTACAGGTTCGATAAAACAAGAATAACCTTACCGTTACAAATGAGATTAATACGATTCTTGGACCTGTAGAAAGTTGATGTTAATATCTACAATATTGGTGGCAAGCATAAGATAAAAATCCTCTCACAAATAGGATCAAATTAAAAAACAAATAAAGTTACCAAAGGAGTGGTAGTTTTACCATGCTATAGCATTTTGACCATATCTCTCAAATTACTTGGTAATTAGTAAAAAAAAAATACCACATTCAAACAACTCAATTATCTACATATTTTGTTTTATGTGGAAAATAAAATTCGGATGGGAAGATTTTCAAAAGTGATTTGTATGACATAATTTCTTGGAGCAACAATGAAGAATTATGTGTAAAAAATTATATTTTATTTGTGGTTGTCTCACTAAATTTGGCTATAAATAGGGGTGCATTGTAATGTATTGAGATATCCTTCATTTTATGAACAAACCTTTCAGTTCATAATATTACTCCCTCTTTTTTCCTTTATTTCTACATTTATATATATTTAGCATCTTAATTTCATATTCAAAGTTATACACTTAGAATAATGAGTAGCTAACTTCCCAAAGTTGACATGAAAAGGTGAAACTCTTGTTATGAAAATAAGGTTATTAAAAGGTAATAATCTATGTTTTATATAATTTAATCATTATTTATTTTTATGTTATATTTATTTTTTTTAAGCATATCATACCTTTTTTATAAGTAGGAGTTTTGATTTATTGTTGCTGTATGTTACACCAAATTCTTGGAACCATTTAAATGTTAGTTTGATATTACCAACCATTTAAATTAAATACCTTGATTTATTATATATGAATATATCATAAAATTATTTTCTGGTACAATTTAAATGTTTGTTTGGTTTTACCAACCATTTAAAGTGTGAACCTTGATTTACTGTATACAAATATATATATAGCACAATAGAAACTTGACAACATTTATAAGTTTTGGTATATATTATATACTTATAAGATAATAATATATAACATAATATAAATATGATTATTTAATATATTGGAACCATTTTAATAAGTGGATTTCAATAATGATCATTAATGTTAACTATTTAAAAATACCAAAGAGTGGATCCTCTAATCTCAACTAATTAACTTAAATTTTAAACAATTAAATATTAGCAATTAAAGATTCATACAATTAAAAGAAAAAACAAAACAAAACAAAAGGACATTGTAGTGGACTTGTAATTACCTTAGTTTCCCTGTGGATACGATATTCGGACTCACCTAATTATAATACTTGTGGACAAACTACTCTTGGGAGTGAAACAATCAATGTCGCATCACAGACAGGTGATCCTTGTAGAGTGCACTGAACAACCCTCCATAAATAACTTTCCAAGTGGTTTTTACTTATCGAGTGAAAACGTCCTAGTTTATGGTTGTACACCATTCGTCCTTAAGACATTGGACAACATTGAGACTCTATATGCTAGTATTGCACTTTGACTTGTTTACCAACTCATATGGGGTCATCAGGTGGCAAGGTTGGGCGCTTTGTTGAAACATATAGGAGTCGATACATTGTAGTTAGGGATTCACCACTTACCTTCGGGTATGGATATCCTATGTGATCTCATGTGTATGTAGTTTTAAATCTCTGATCAGAGTGTTGGTGGTAATTGAGAAAGGGGTTTCTTAGATTACATCATCGATGCAACTACGACATGACACATTATCGATTCTTTGACAACTCTCGATATAGCAATAGTTTTCGAATCGTTCAGGTTATATGAGATTAAGAGACCATATTGTACGCTAACCATAATGGAATCGTTCTTACAGGCACTACAATTTGATACTTATGGGATCATGTAAGCGATGCTGCTAGACATTTAACATGATTGGTTGGGTACAATCAGACTTGAGTTTTGACGTACTTATTATCAAGGAGTTGATAAGTATGAATGGAGCAATTGGGGTATGGTCATATAAGGACATGTATAGTCCCGAATTACATTGAGATGTGAAACTACTGCTAGTTGTATTAATGTACCATTGAGGGCCACACAACTAATAGCTTTCTAGATCCCGTTGAGAAGGAAATTAATTCAATGAGTTGAATGACTTATAAAAGAGTTTATAAGCGCAAAGAAAAATAGAAGTATGACTTCTATGAAAGTATTATGGGGAATGTAACTTTTAATTTGTGGAATTGATCTTAAATTAAAAATTGACTCAAATAAATAACGTATTTGGAAATTGTGACTTTCATAAACATTGTTATGAACTAAATTAAATTAATTCATGTGTTGAATTTATTAAACACTATTGGACCTAGCAGTGTCCAAATAATTAAATTAATTCAAGTGTTGAATTAATTAAAAAACATTAGATTTTGTAGAGCTCAATTGAAAAAAAATATTCAACTAGTGGGCTTGAGTAAATTCAATTAAATATTTAATTGATCTCAAATGTGTTTGAGATATTTAAATAATAGTCCATGGGTTTTGTACATATTACAAGCCCAAATTTCATGCAAAGGAGGTGAAAAGTAGGGAAACAATTTTTTCAATAAACAAGGCATGTCTTGCACGTGTACTTCAACTTTTTCAAGAACCAAGAAAAATCTTCCCCTTCTGTCCTCCTACCATTTGGCCGAAATTTTACTCCCATTTTCTTAAAAAAATTTCTTCTTCATTTGATGAATTTAAAGCAAACTTTTCAATGAAAAACGCCTTGCATTTCCTATTGCAAGTGTAAGGTGGTTTTAGCTTGTTGATGGTGGGCATGATTTTGAACAAGGAGTGCTCAAGTTAAGCTTGTCGATTGTCTACCCATTGAAGAACTAAGTTGTTTAATAACTTAGTTGGAGCCATCATCAATCTTTGTGATTTATAGGTAAAACTCTAAAACACACTATGTATGATTTTGTGTTTTTCGTATTTTCTACACATTAGTGAGGGGTGCTTGGTTTTGCTCTTGTAAAATTTTTAAAACTTTCGTTGTGCATTATGGGCACCCGTAACCGATCCCTTTTCAAGTGGCGTCAAGAGTTTAGGTTACTCTTTGTGCATAAAATACTTGATATTATGTTGAGGACTATTTCTAAGTGTAAGAGAAAATTCGACACAACAAATCAAGGGCCGGTTGAGGGGCTGTTTTGGGCGAAAGGTTTCTGCCCATTTCGGACAGCTAGGGCTGCCCGAGAAGCTGCCCATTTCGGGCAGCAAAGGCAGCCCACGAAACGCCCCCCACCTATTTTAATAAAAAAACTTTTTTTTTGTTGGCCAGAATCCGACAACAAAGCTTCGGCAACGACAATGACGGTTAGGGTTTTCCAAAAGTGTTTAGGGATATCAAAGTGTCATGGGACCTAAGATTATCAGAGCATTATGATGGTTGATATTTTGTAAAATTTAAATGGGCCAAATAATTTTTGGTGAAAAATGTCTTTTTGGGCCCTTAAGTTTAAATCTACAAAATATTTATATATTTTCTCATAAAATAAATAATTTAAGTTGAGCTTTAATTATTTATAGTAAATGTTGATTTACTAAAAATTCGGTTATAAATAAATTAATTAGAAAGTAAACAAAAGAGTTTGTTTACCTTGTTAATTAAATTTATAATCGTGGCGGTTAGTGATTGGATCAAGATATATAGTATTGGATAAATTGATTATTATGATAATCAATTGATGGTATATGATATGTGATATTATGCATGAAGGATGATCAAAAGTCCAAGCCCAATTTGACAGGTGTAAGCTAAGATATTTTGTGTTGATTGGTTGTAATAATTATCAATTTATAAGTGGGATTGGTTTATAGTCTGTTCCCACCTCATGAGACGTATCTCTATTTGCCATGGATATTTATTTGCAAATATTAGTATAGTTGAAGATCAAGATTGAAAGATGGTGGGTCTTGATGATTATGAGGAACAAAAACATCTAAATATTGGAAGCTTATGTAATTTTTCATTTACATCCCTTGCATTTCCTAGGATTGAACATAGGCCCGTGCTTGGCTCGAACGGGCCATTAGTTTTGTGGCGATTGATCATCCTTGTTCGTTTACTATTTATAATATATGCATGATATATTATAAATAATGAGTATGTGCGCTATTATTATTATTATAACTAAGTTGCATGAATCTGGGAAACATACGATCAAACATGGCGAGCTTTTAAATAAATTAATAAAATGACCTTTTCAAAATTACAAAACCCTAATTTTTAATAAGATTCAAAATTAATATCCAACCCGAAAAGGGTAATTATAAAGGAGTTTATAATTTTCATGTTTTTCATCGACAATAGATGCATGATTAACGCTACCCGTGCTCAGTGCTCGGCTCATATTATTGGGGAGCCCTGGATGCCGGAAAGCTGTGACATCCATTGACATGGTGATGTGAAATACGTGGAAATTCCATGATTTCGGCTCAAATTATTGAATGAACTCATCACGACCGTCCATTAAAGTTCAAGATCTATGGGTATGGCTTGACACGTAAAGATAAACGACGTCATATTATTGGGTCCTAATCAAACGTGAGACAAAAGTTTACGTAGAGGGTTGCATGGAGATGCAATTGGAAACTACCTTTTAGGAACTATGATTGACTGATATTATTTGGGATCATAATTTGCTAATTAAACCTTACGTACCTACTGAGGAAAGGAGTTTCCCGTTTTCACTAGAGGATATTGAAAAATATCAAAACAGTGGGAGTGAAAATTTATGAAGTAAAAGTCCTTACTTTATATATTACTAAATATTTTAAAATAGTCATTAACATTTATTTTTTATTATTTTTCAGTACAAATTTGACAATGTCTTCAATTCGCAACTCGTTATCTGCAATACTCGACAAATACATTTTAACCGGAGCTAATTACCTCAATTGGCTAAGAAACCTGAAAATCATCTTGAATTCAGAAAGGATAGCATATATCATGACAAGAAATTTTGCAATCAACAACACCTCTACGACAACGGTTTTAATTAAAACTGTTGTTAAAAAACTTTTTAACAACGGTTTTAACTGTAGTAGAGCGTTTTTTAAGCAAAAGACAATAAAATCGTTGTCTTTTGGCGGTCAAGAACCATTGTCTTTGAGAATTTATGACAACGATTTTGTGAACTGTTGTCTATTAGCGTGTTTTTTGGACAATCGACAACGGTTTTGTAAGCTGTTGCCATATTTAGCGACGGTTCAGCAAAAACCGTCGCTATTTCAAAATTGCGACGGTTTGACTTACATTCGTCGCTATATTTAGCGACGGTTTTACTAAACCGGCGCTACATGTAGCGACGGTTAAAGCCAAACCGTCGCATGTTTTCACTTAGCAACGGTTTTATTCAAGCCGTCGCTAATATTAGCAACGGTTATAGTTGTACCGTCGCTAAATATAGCGACGGCCGTAAGTCCAACCGTCGCAAATTTAAATTTTGAAAAAACGCCATAATTAGCGACGGTGTTGTCATTAACCGTCGCTATTTGCAACAGTTTAAACAAATAAACGTCGCGAAATTTTCTATAAATACCGCATCTTTCAATCCATTTTCTTACACCTTTCTCACAACACTTAAAATTTTTCTCTCTTACACAATTTTACCACTTCACAACACTTAAAATTTTTCTGTTTTATACGATTTTAGTTTCGATTTAATGTAAATTTTTTTTCTTTAATTTTTGGTAGGAATTATGTTTTCATAGTAATATTGTATGTTTTTTTAGATTTATTAAATTATTAAAAGTAATTTTTTTTTATTTTACCGAAAATATTAGCGACGGAAATCATGATATAACCGTCGCTAAGGTAGCGACGGAATGCATGAACAAATTGTTAGTAATTCTAGCGACGGTTTCTTAATTCCGATGCTACATTTGTAGGCGACGGTTTCTTAATCCGTCGCTAAATAGCGACGGTTTTACATAAATCTGTCGCTAAATTTGTAGGCGATGGTTTCTCATAAACCGTCGCAAATTGTAGCTACAACAACGGATAAAAACCGTTATCTTTGAGCGCACCCTTTAACAACAGGGGCTTTAACAACAATTTTAAAAGACCTACGACAACGGTGAAAAACTGTTGTCGTAGGCCTTTTTTCTTGTAGTGTACACTCACTGAGTCGCCCCCTGTTGAGGCTCCAAATAGTTGCACTCCTGAGAAATTGCATACTTACAAGGATTGGTGTTACCATGACTTGAAAGCCAAGTGTTATATACAGGCTTCTGTGAATGATGAGCAGCAGAGGCGTTTTGAGGATGCAAAGAGTGCTGCTGACATTTTTATGCATCTCAAAGAGCTTTTTGGTGAGCAAACACGGCCTCTTAGGCATGCAACCGTCAAAGAGTTAATCATTTTACGCATGCGAGATGGGGCTTCGGTCCATGAGCATGGCCTAAAGATGATTGGGCTTGTGGACAAGCTCGTTGGCATGGATATTATTATGCAATCGGAGTTGACTACTGACGTGTTTCTTTTGTCGTTTCCTAGCCCATTTGATCCTTTTGTGGTGAATTTCAACATGAACAGGCTAGAGCCTATCCTTGAGGATTTGTTGAACATGATTGTTACGCTTGAGTCTACCATCAAAAAAGAGAAGTCGATTCTTTATGTGGGTTTTTCATCTGGTACAATGATTGGTCCACATGGGAAGGGAAAGAAACGTTCTTTCCAATGTCCCAAGAAGAACATGCCCTTTAAGAGGCAAGATCCGAGTCCCACTGTGGCAGCCATACCAATTAAGGCTGACAAGACTGTTGATATCTTTCATCCCTGCAAGAAGTCTTGAAATTGGATGTGTAACTGCAGAAAGTATCTTGCCCAGACAGGTTCTGGAAATGGTATGTTCTACATTGAAGTAAACATTTCAATTACCTCTACTTCTTGGGTATTAGATATCGGCTGTCAAACACATCTCTGTAATGATTTACGGGTGATGGGAAGAAGTAGAAGACTTAGGGAACGTGAGACCTTCTTGAGGATGAGCAATAGAGCAAGGGTTGCTGCCAAAGCTGTAGGAGATGTTTGCTAATTATTGAATAAGGATTTTAAGTTAATTTTAAGAGATGTTTTGTTTGTACCTGATTTGGTGAAAAATATTGTTTTCATTTCTAAGCTTTATATAGATGGATATTCTTGTTTATTTAGCAAAGGTGTTTGAAACATTTACAAAAATGAATATTTGATTGGTACGAGAGAACTTGAAAACGATCTTTGTAACTTGAAATTGAAAGATATTCCACTAAACAATGTCCAAACAATAAAAAAAAAACAAGAGAAAACAAGATACTCTAAATTCGGCACAATTATGGCATTCTCGTATAAGGACATGTTTATTCCTCAATCATATTGAGATGTGAACCCATTACTAGTTGTATCAATGAAGCATTGAGGGCCACACAAGCACTAGATTTTTAGATCATGTTGAGAATGAAATTAGTTCAATGTTTTGAATATCTTATAAAAGAGTTTATAAGTGCAAAGAAAAATAGAAGTATGACTTCTAAAAGAGGATTATGGAGAATGTAACTTTTAATTTGTGGAAGGCTTCCTAAATTAAAATTTGGCTCAAATAAATAATGTATTTAGAAATTGTGATTTTCATAAAAAATGTTAATGACTAAATTAAATTAATTTAAGTTTTGAATTAATTAAACACTAGTGGACCTAGTAGAGTTCAAATAATTAAAATAATTCAAGTGTTGAATAATTAAATAACATTGGGTTTTGTAGAGCCCAATTGAAAACAATTATTCGACTAGTAGGATTGAGTAAATTAAAGTAAATATTTAATTGATCTCAAATGTGTTTGATATATTTAAATAATAGTCAATGGGATTTGTACATGTTACAAGTCCAAATTGCATGCAAGGTAGGTGAAGAGTTGAAAGACAATTTTTTCAATAAACAACGCATGTCTTGCACATGCACTTCAACTTTTTCAAACACCAAGAAAAATCTTCCCCTTCTCTCCTCCCACCCTTTGGCCGAAATTTTAATCCCATTTTCTTAAAAAAACTACTTCTTCATTTGATGAATTGAAAGCAAACTTCTCAATGAAAATGCCTTGCATTTCCTAGTGCAGGTGTAAGGTGGTTCTAGCTTGTTGGTGGTGCGCTTAATTAGAGACCAAGGAATGCTCAAGGGAATCTTGTAGATTGTCTAGCCTTTGAAGAGCTAAGTTGTTTAACAAATTAGTTAGAGACATCATCAATCTTTGTGATTGATAGGTAAAACTCTAAAACACACTATGTATGATTTTGTATTTTTCGTATTTGCTACACACTAATGAGGGGTTCTGTGTTTTGCTATTGTAAAATTTTTAAAATTTCCGTTTCACATTTCGGGCTGGCGTAACCGATCTCATTTCACTATCTAAATGCTCAGACATCACAATGTCCCCTACCAATGAAACACGGTACTCACATCGCAGATACTAGTCTCAAACTAGAGCGGCCTTTATGTGGCGCCCTAAACCTCGCCACATAATCATACAACATGTGACGTCATATGCATAAAAATTTTCTTTTCAACGACGTAATGATATAATGCATATACGACAAAATAGTGCAATCACAACACTATCTACATCAGTGTAGAAGAAACAGTATAATAAATACACACATATAACTCAAATAAGGGAATGAGCCATATTTTCTCTATACACTATCAACTACATGACTGTTTGATGGGACACACCTAGTCCTTGACAACTATCATGTCTCACGGCATAGTCCTGTAACTTGTCCAACAGAAACTGCCCCCAAAGGGTGAACATATACAACAATCATCATCGTAATACATAACAGTTATATTAACAACAACATAAAATATAACTGAAATCATAACCAAAATACTCCCTTTGCTGTTTCTGGACAACCAACAATCAACAACCTCAACAACATCACACTGCAACAATAACATCGACGATACATCGCACCCCTACTCCGGTGACAGCAATATCGTCAAACGAACAACAACATCAACGATACGTCGCACCCCTACTCCGACAACAGCAATATCGTCGAACGAACAACAACATCCACGATACGTTGCACTCCTGCTCCGCCGACAGCAATATCGTCGATCGAACAACAACATCAACGATACGTCTCACCCCTACTTCGGAGACAGCAATATCGTCGAACGAACAACATCAACGATACATCTCCCAACAACGATAGCCAAAATCATCAACAATAATAAAAACAACAAATATAATATCAAATCACCCAATTCCAGTGATTTACCATTGTTCAACACAATAGTATTGATCAATACTTAACAATAACAACATATTCTTGTACGTCAACACGTACCTGATAATCGAGTATATATAAAATCTGGATATTTCTTTGATCCGGAGGCTTGTGTTGTATCTAAATAATTCAACAATAATTATCAGATCATTGCCACCATATAAACAAAATCATAACAGCCTCAATATATAACATCAAATAGCCCAATAACAATAAATTCTACAAAAGATAAAACTCGATTATACATCTTCATCGTTGTACTAACATCAAATACACTCTAATCAATTAACTTCAAATAATAGGATATTTTACAACATCCGCTAAACTACGAAAACTTTATATCAAAATGTAGCCTACACTTCGTATACTCTGAATATATAATCAAAATTAATAATAATTGAAAAACTACTCTCCAGTTTTAATTCAACGATTAAAATCACTAATTATTACAAATTAGGAATAATTTAAAATAACGCCATTATAATAATCTTTTCTTTGTTAAAATCATACAATATTCAACAATCTTCACTTTCTGTATGATTTAACAATTTATCGTATTTATTCCCAAAATCGATGAATTTCAAATATCACCAAAACTACAAAATTTATACATCAAATCGAAGACCCCGTGTCAACGATTCCAGAACTGAAGTGGGTTCGTCGATTGGGTAAACCGATAAATCGCAAGATCAAAAAGAAAATAAAAAATTATATTTATCTCACCTCTCTATTAAAACTTTCTATCAATGAATTGAATTCATTCACGTAAGTTTTGAAATTTATCATTTCCTTTTTTAAAAAATATTATATTATATTAATAATAATACAATGTAATATAATATATAATATTAACATTTCAACACGAGTATATCCCTTTGAACAAGTCAAATGATCAAATTTTTCAAAATTCAAAACATGGAACTTATATATCTTTCAGTTTTCTATGTTATATCCAAATTTCCTACTTCATATGACCAAAATATGTTATATTTCAATCGTAAAAAAATTTTATTTATTTAGTAATCTCACATTACTAAATCAACAAATTGTGATATTTATTTCAAGCATTACATTTCTACCCCTTTAAATGAATTTCGACCCCGTAATTAATCAAAAACAATAATAACATGCATAATTAAAAGATACTTCATACCATCGGAATAAGTAGGGGTAGAGCTCCCTCATATGCCGCTCTTTCTCCCAAGTGGCCTCTTCGACACCTCTATGGTCCACTGAGCCTTCACCATCGGCATAAGCTTACTACGAAGCTTCCGTTCAAATCGATCCAAAATACAAACTGGTCTCTCAACATAAGACACGTCAGGAACTAACTGAACCTCAGAAATATCTAACACATGTGAATGATCTGGCTCATACTTCCGCAACATCGAAACATGACACACATCATGAATACCATATAAAGATGGAGGTAGAGCCAATCGGTAAGCCAAAGTGCCTATCCGCTGCAATATCTCATACAGGCCAACATACCTTGGTACCAAATTTCTTTTATACCAAATCGTATTGTTCCACGAATCGGAGAAACTTTCAAAAATACTCGATCACCCTGATCGTCTTTTGTTTGCATATGCGGCCTGTCTATCTTGAGCTGCTTTCAATCGCTGCTGTATCAACTTTACTTTCTGTTCCATCTCATGAATCATCTCAGGACCGGTAACTGCAGCTCGATCAACATCATCTCAGTATAACGGAGATCTACAACGCCTCCCATACAATGCCTCAAATGGAGCCATCTGAATACTACTCTGATAACTATTGTTATACACAAACTCCACCAATTGAATAGATGACGGCCAAAAAGATTTAAAATCGATAACATAAGCACGCAACATATCCTCCAGCATCTGGATAGTACGCTCAGTCTGGGGATGATAAGCCGTATTCAATCTCAACTCTGTCCATATCGCAGTTTGCAATCCTTCCCAAAAATGAGAAATAAATCGAGGATCTCTATCAGAAATAATAGACACTAGAATCCCATGCAACCGTATAATCTCTCGAATATACAACTGTGCCATCGTCAAATATGTACTATTCATGCTATAGGGTATAAAATGTGCAACTTTCGTCAATCGATCAACAATCACCCAAATAGCATCAATAGTGCCAGTGCTTCTTGGCAAATGAGTCACAAAATCTATCGATATGTGCTCCCATTTACAAATCGGTACTTCTAAACTCCTCAATTCACCTCCTAGAATTCTACTCGCAGCTTTGATCTGTTGAAAATTAAGACATCTACGTACAAAATCAATCACATCATGTTTCATTCCCTTCCACCAAAACTGAGAGCGTAGATCCTTATACGTATTCTTGCCACCAGGGTGGATAGAATACCGACTACAATGTGCATGCCACAACAGGCCCTGGCGCAACTCAGATGCATCAGGAACTACCCATCTATCATTCATCCTCAAACTGCCATCATCAGCCACTCTAAAACGACTATCTTGTTTTCAAGAAACTAACTCTTTCCATCGTTGAACTCTCTCATCGTGATCATCTGTGCCGCACGAATACAACAATAAATATCAGGTTCGGCTGATAAGGTAGAAGATACCTGGATAGGAGTCGTTCAACAATTAATATTCTTGTGTACTTAATTCACAATACTAACCTCAAATACACCCTAATCAATTAATTTCAAATAATAGGCTATTTTACAATATCCTTTAAACTACGAAAACTTTATATCAAAATGTAGCCTATATTTCGTATACTCCGAATATTTAATCAGAATTAATAAAAACTGAAAAACAACTCTCCAGTTTCAATTCAACAATTAAAATCCCTAATTATAACAAATTAGGAATAATTCAAAATAACGCCACTATAATAATCTTTTCTTCGTTAAAATCATACACTATTCAACAATCTTCAATTTATGTATGATTTAACAATTTATCGGATTTATTCCAAAAATCGACGAATTTCAAACATCACCAAAACTACAAAATTTATACCTCAAATCGAAGACCTCGTGTCAACGATTCCAGAACTGAAGTCGGTTCATCGATTGGATAAATCGATAAGTTGCAAGATCGAAAAAAATTTAAAAACTCTATTTCTCTCACCTCTCTGTTAAAACTTTATGTGAATGAATTGAATTCATTCACGTAAATTTTTAAATTATTCATTTCCTTTTTTAAAAAAATTATATTAATAATAATATAATATAATATTAATATTTTAACACCAGTATATCCTTTTGGACCAGTTAAACGATCAAATTTTCCAAAATTAAAAACATGAAACTTTTATATCTTTCAGTTTTCTACATTATATCCAAATTTCAAATCATTTGGACATAATATAACCAAAATATGTCATATTTCAATAGTTAAAAATCGTTAATTATTTAGTAATCTCACATTTCTAAATCAAAAAATTGTGATATTTATTTCAGGCATTACATTTTATCCTTCTTAGCGGCGGATGAATTGACTAGGAACTGTTTAGAATATACAATATTCCAAATATGAGTTTCATAATACTCACCATATGAGCATCTCATATTCTTTTTACTGTTTGTATATTCAAGGACTTTATCTATGCAACAAACATGGGTATACAGATAAAGTTGTTCCAAAACAATAATTTCAAATATTATTTAAATAAAGGTTGTTTATACATAAAATTTCATTGTGAACCCTTGGCCAACACTTGGCTCGACGTGCACCTACTCTAATATTCCCTCTCTCGTCTGTAGTTCAAACTCGAAAACTTTGAGATCAGCAAATAAATTGTGTAGTTATACTTTGTTCAGATCTTTGGATTCTCGCATTGCAATTGTCTTAACGTCCCATTCATTGGGAAGACCATGAACAACCAACCTTCAAAGAGATTTTTTTATTTGTATACACTTTCCCAAGTGCATTCAATTCATTGGTAATGTTGCTAACTCGTTTATCAAACAAATTCATTGATCCTCCAGTCTTCATCTTGATATTAACATACTTTTGTACTGCAACTAAGAGTTTGTTTTCCTTTGTTTGCTGGTTGCCCTCACACAACTGAATCAGTTTTTCCCAAATTTATTTGCCTGTTTTGCACATCTTGATTTTGTTGAATGTAATTTTGTCCAGTGTTTTATAAAGAATATCCTTTGCCACATTGTCTTAGTTTGCTTTCCTCTTGTCTTCAGTTGTCCATTCTTCTCGTGGTTTTTCAAACCGGTGAGGTGCTCCATCAGTTATAGCAATAGATGTGTTAGCTTTCATGATCTTCACAGGTCCATCAGTTATAACTGACCATATATCATCATCTTGTGCAGCTAAGTTAGCCTGCATTTTGATTTTCAAGTCATCAAATTCTTCTTTTGAGAACATAGGGATTTTTATGAAAGAAGACACGATGATCAGGTGTGTAGACAGAATATAACAGAAATTATTCAGAGACAAGATTGAAACCGCTCTGATACCACTTGTTAAGATCGGTTTGATGGGTAAAAATGTTTAGAAGGTGGGTTGAATAAACACTTAAAGATTTTTGGCTCTTTTCGAAATAATGAATCAGTTTAGTGATAAACTGAATTCAAGAATATTGTTATCGATATCAGTAAGTTAACTGGTAGTGCGGAAATAAACTGTAATGTTATCAAAATTTTTATGGATGTTCGGAGATTTCAATCACTCCTACGTTACCTCAACTATCCCAATGATAGGATAACCCTAAAAGTCTTTGATTGATTACAGAAACTGTAATAACCCACTTCTGTTTGGATTTAAATACTGTCAAACTGAAACTCTTAGTTTCTTAACTTTTATGAGGACAATACTGATTTTCTTTTGTAGTACAACTGATCTAAGAAGATCGAATACAATAGATTAATGTGCTAGTATTTTAGCTCGAATGAGAGCCTGAATGCTATGAATATATCTATAAAGTGTAAGCTTTTTGGTATGAATCTCGCAAATGATCGTGTAAAACTGAATCTTTAAAATATTCTCAAATCTGGAATTCAAAAACATTCTTCTCACTGAACTTCTAAACTATTTATAGGTTTTGCTTTAATGGTAACATTGAATGCATTAATGAATACTTATATGCTGACTTGTCCTTTCTGAATTTGTCAAAATTCTTCCAACAATGGTACGATGTTGCAGTTCACTAATGCGGCGTCCCTTCTATTAGTTTCAGTCTGTTGCATACGATTTGTCGGTTGATAGCTGAAATAACTGAGGACGTGTCAAACTGATCAGTAGTTCGATTATTTCACTGATTAGTTGAACTGACTTTATGATTGATCAGCTAAATTGACTTAGGGTATGTAGTTTAGTTCTAACTGATTAGTTCAGTTGACTTTACAGATTCAGTTAACTTTGTTCAGTTGGATTGCATCTTATAATTTATGTAGAGCCCAAAATCAGTACAGGTAAAACTCATGTATTTATTTATTTGTTAATTTATTTATTTAAAATTTAAAATGATTTTTAGCGGTACATGATTTATAAATTTTCATTAATTGAAATTATTTATGTTTATGTGATGCACGTTAAAATATTCTCTTGAGTTTCATGTTTCAGGCGATTATTCGTGCGGGATCGATGAAAATATACTGGCAACGATTTTGGCAATTTTAAAATGTGGTATTTTATTTTAAGTTAGGATTGGGGCATTTTAAATGATTTATTAAGATTTTAGCATTTTAAAAGCCTAATTTAATTAATAGGTAATTTTTAATATTTTTATACTTTTAAAGTTGAACACTTGTGAGTTTTATTTTAAATTTAGTGATACTAGTATTTTAGTGTGGTATTATTATTTGTTATTAGCATTTTAGTTAGTCAATTCACTAACTAATTACCCCTAATTATGTTAAAACACACGCACACACCCTTTAGCACACACTCACCTACACGACACACACACACATTTTTCCTTCACTTTCATTTCAATTTTTGAGAGCAAAAGCTTAGGGTTCTAAGTGTTTCTGTAGCCGCCTCCACCTCTTTAGTTTTCCAGCAAATTCCCGTCCACTTTTCTTCAAGAAAATCGTGCCACAGTCGTCCCGGATCAACCCTCGCACCTTCCCCGCTTCGGTATCGTCATTTCAGAATTTTAAAGATCAAAGGCATGTATAATCTTTTGTTTCAAAATCGATCTCGTTATATTACGTGTTGTGATGTTTATTATGCGTAAAATTCCATGTAAGTTGTGAAAAGTTTGAGCAAAAAAATTTGAAATGATTTTTGGATCAAAATTTTTATATCTGAAAACATGTCTGTTGTAATTTCAATTTTGTGACAAATCGATTGATTTTTTGGAAAAAGTTTCAACATATAAAATGTAGTACTTTTTGATACCTTTGATTTGACAGTAAATTAGCAGTTTTTGAATAAGAAACGAGTGAGTTATGATCGTTTTTGTGGGACTGCTCAAACTACGATTTTATGTAAAATGCGTTTTTGACGTGTTCGTGAAGTTTATTGTTACAGGCTTCATTGGGAACCGTTTGATGATCGCTACTGCGTTTAGGTATATTAAGTATGATGTGAGTTCGATTTTGGTGCTTCGTTTCGTTTCGATAGGCACTTGGTTGCATTAGAAGTCGTAGGAAATACTTTTGTGTCAAAATGTCGTATTCATGACTTGTGTTGCTTAGCATTTCGTGTTTCGTTGTTTTGGGGCATTTGTGTGAGTTGAATCATTGTCATAGTGCCCTAGGATGAGTCTTGAAGTGTTGGTTCGAGTTGATTGGGTGTGGCATAGTGTTTGCATTAAATTTTGTTCTTTGGGGTTGAGTTTGCAAAGAGTTAGCACCGCAATGCTCCCGAGGGAGCGCCGCAGCGCCCTTTCTGCGGAAGTCTAGCGTCGCGGCCATGCCCTTGTGGCGCCGCAGCGCTAGGCCTGCGGCCTGGCTGGCGCCGCTGTGCTACGCTTGTTCATGACTTTTAAATCACTATTTTAGGCCCATGTCTTCTATGTTTCGGGAAATATTCACACATCATTTCTAGAATTTGTTTCGGGGGTTGATGTCATGTTTAGTGCGATGATTAAACGAGGTCAAGTCACGAGTCATTTAGATTGTCATAAGAAATTTTTCATTTCAGATTGGGAGTACGACTATTACGTCTAAGCTATGGAAAATTAAGTGCCTGTAATCATGTTAGTATGTGCAGCACTGACCCCAAGCGAGATCCAACGAGTCCCTCAACGCCACGTAAGTATGTTCGAAGTGCAAAGGAAAATGTTTTATTTTTGAGGTAGGCTAAATGTCTTGTGACCAATTGAACGGGTTAGGAAGTGGGTGAACGTGGCCGAGGAGCTCTCCACCCCGGTTAAGCATGGTTCAGATCAGGATTGGGAAGTGGTAAAGCATGACCAGAGACCAATCCACCCGGTAAAGCATGACCGGGGATTTCATGTATGTGGTAGTGGATTTTCTCTACAAGCCCAGTACTATGGTTTAGCCTGATCAGGCACATTTATGTATGGGTCATCTGCTTTGAAACATATCTCTACGCAAAATGATGAAGTTTATGCATGTTCAAGTATGTATGATGCAAGCATGTTTATGAAATGTTTTATGATGATGACACGTCAATGTTTATGTATTACATTCAAGTTTATGTATGTACGTTCTACTTTAAAGATGCATGTGGTTTTAGTATATATTACTTGTAAGGTTCAGAAATTTAATTCACGTAACCTGAATGCATGCAATCTATGATTTTATTTTAAATTATATTTTTAATTATTTTTATGCATTTTATGCATAATTCATGCATGGTAGTAATTATTTCATGAAATTTTAAAAGTTCATGCATCAGGATTTCTAGGTGCATTTCGCGCTCGAACGAGGAACGGAGACGAGAGAATTTTCAGGAAAATTCTTTTTATTACACGATTTAATTTTATTAATTATTTTAAGATGTTTTTAAGTGTATTTTTCAAAAATGGGAGTTATTGGGTATTTTTAACCGCAAGATTTTTATTTTTTAACGGTACGTAAATTTTATTGAATCAGGTGACTTTTTCAGGGTCCGGCTAATATTTTCAAAAACTTTCCAACACGAAATATTTTTTGGTAGTATGTTTGGATCTAATGAGCCTAATTTTAAGTTTATTGGGCTTAAAACTCTTTTTAAATTTTTAAAAGAGCATTTAAAAAAATTAACTTATTAATTATTTAACTAATAAATACCTAAAGACCCACTAAACTTATTACCATTCCCCCACCAGCCGACACACCCCATCCCCAATCAATTCCTCTTGTTTTCATCATCAGTTCTCCAGCAAGTTTCGGTGGTCTCTTTATCTTGCAAAGAAAAAATCCATCCGAGTTCCCTCACATCGTTCTTGCTCTCCAATCATCATAAGGCACGCTTTGTATCATTTTTTATGCATCATACATGTTTTATACGCTGATGATTGTGCTCATGCACGGAACTTTTAGATCTAAGCTTGTGCTTGAAAGTTCTTTGGTTTTCATGTGCTTTCTTGCATCCTATAATTGTTGCTCCAGATTTTTCTTAATTTAGGCAAGGGCTGCCGATTTTATATTTCTTGGGGGTTGAAGACATCTATGATGAAGGGAGCTAGGTGCTGGAGTCGAATCTTGGATGGTATAGGTGAGACGGTAGGAGAACCGATGGGTTTTACTTGGTCGCGCGGGTTGATTGTGGCTACATCGGAGGATTTGAGCGAGCCGGTGGTGCGAGAGCCACTTATAGCCTTGGACTAGACCGTAGTGGGGCTGAGTCAAGGTCTAAGATGGCTCGAACACAGCTGGACTGTGAGGCCCGGGGCCGAAGAGGGCGGGGAACGATCGCCGGTGCCATGAGGTTGCACGGATAATGAGCGGCTCCTGGCAGGCTTCTAGGTGGAGGGAACATGAATGAACCGATCCCACACCCGAATGAGAGGGATTGCGAGACTGTTCAATGTAATGGATTGTACAGTTGAAGAGGTCTTAAAAGATTTGATATGTACTACTCATATGAAGAAGGTGCATATTCCTTTCGGTAGCTTGTCACATAAGAACTCTAAGGTTAAGCGTGCTTTACTTGGGGCAATTTTGGGATGGGTGACCCCCTGGGAAGTTTTATATGGTGCGTGTGAGTGAGGACATAAGCACGCTAGAAAGACTCGTCTTGGTACAGTGATGAAACGTCTGCTTATTCGTTTACTTAAAAAGTACTAGAAATTTTTTTTTTCAAACCTTACATAGCATTCGGCCAAATCATAAAATATTTTGGAACCATTTTAAAAGTAAAACAACCAACTATTTTATCAACCCAAAAACATAATTTGAAAAGTATAGCCCATACTATAACTTCTCAAAAATCTCTCATAACATAAATAAAAGTCGTAAAAACATCTTTAACATAACTTAAAAACATAAATGATAAATAGTGCAGAAAACTAACGTCGGTCCTCGGGTTATGTGCACCTCCAGTCAAGTCAGATCAACCATCAAGACCTCCTTAAAAATTATTATCATAATCACCTGCATCAATCACACCTAGTGAGTCTAAAGACTCAACACGTCATATCCTTGATAACAAGTAATACTTAATACAGTTAACATATAACAGTGAAAAATACTTGTACTTAAAATATCATTTTAACGTAGATGCATAAACTTAAAACATAACATTTTCGTAAACATTTTCATGATGCATAAACTTTAAAGAAAACATTTTCATAATGATGCATGAACTTTAAACTTAAACATTTTCATACAAACATAAACATATCACATAAACATATTCATATCCATATCCATATTCGTGTCCATATTCATATTCATATTCATGTTCATGTTCATGTTCGTGTTTGTTGAATTCAAATCGTGATTGTGACTCGTATTCTTGATCGTATTGGGCGATGGATCCATCTAGAGAAAACCACAGTACTGGGCCAAGGGGACACCAGCAACACTCTCACCGGTCAACTGAGCCTTGGCACACGTATTAACGTATTCGTATTCGTATCGCGTATTCGTATTCGTATCCGTATCCAAGGAAACACGATCGTCGGGCTCACACTGGGACCATAACCCTCACGATATTTCAGACATGTAGTAGTCACAATCCCTTCACGTCTTTCAACATGTTGTCATCACTTAATAAAAACATGCATAATATCAATTTTTATTTTGAAACCAAGCATGCAACATATCTTTTAAATGTCCAATTTAACTTATAAAATCCATAAACTATTTTTTTTTAAAAAAATAACATTTTAACAAATACATATCCATGAACATTTAAATAACATTTTAACATATAAAAATTCATAAAAATTTCAAATAATCATATTAGCATATAAAACAACATTCAGGACACTCCCATGACGTTTACTAATTTCTAGGTGTAAAATGACCGTTTTACCCCTGGACCTATAATTTCTCATTTTTGACATTTTCTTAATTTCTATGACTCTAACATGTCCCAAATAATTATTTAAGCCTACATGAATTTTCCCATATTTTTATTTAGCTTAATTCGATGACTTTTAAATAAATCTTTAAATGTGACGTATTAATGCGTTTTAATCACGAATTAAACCAAACCTTAATATAAAATTCCCAAATTGAAAACTTAGACTTTTAATAATTATATAAGCTTAAATCTAATTTTCCATAATTTTATAAAGCTTAAAACTAGGCGTTTCAATTAACTCATTAATTAGCGTTTCGTGCGACGATTAAATTCCGAATAAATCCAAAACTCGTTATTTTGATCCCAAAATTTAAACATAACCTTTTTATGATTTATTCTACCCTTTCAAGTCATGAGCCACACCCGTGGACCCATGGATTTAATTTTTAGTTCTTAAATCTCGTTTTTGACCCTTAACCGAACACACCGAGCCATCTCCTAATTTACACGAGCCACGCCCGAGCCACCTTGAGCCAAAACCTAACCAACCCATATAGGGACCCTCCTAACCAAGCCCAGCCCATAAAAACAGCCGTGGCAAGATCAAAAACCTCCTGGAACTCGACCCATGTTCTGTACGTGTGTGTGAGTGTGCTTCCTTGCATGTTTAGGACTCCTAATCCAACTAGGACTCTCCCAGCCGAGCCACCACCGAGCCCACCGATCCCTAACCTTCCCTGGACCACGTCCAGGCCATAGACAGACCAACCCAAGACCTGGACCCCGCTCACGAATCACCTGAATCAGGAAAGCAACCTGCGCGCACAAGCTGCCTTCATGGTTCCCCTCTCACGTTTTTTGTTTTCTCTTTAGCCAGAAGCCAGCCCACAACTCCAGCCCCTAACCCCGACCTTACCCATATTCCTTAGACCCTATAGGACCCTCATGGCTCGCCCCCAGGCCAGCCTTGGGCCCCTTTAAACAGCAACTATGGACACCTGCTCTCTCGCGCGAGGAGTCCCTTCTGCATGGGACTCCTCCAAAGCTGCGCTCCAGGGGTCCTATGACCCTGACCCACGTCCAGCACGAGCCCTCCTCGAGACCTGGTCGTACCCCTACGCCCCATGCATAAGAACAAGTCCCTTGAACCCAACAAGCACACAAACCACTCACGGTACCTTATTCTGTTAAATTCCTACGGTTCCATCTTTATTCTTCCCATGCTTGCAGCATTTTGGGGATGATTAGGACTCTTTAAACTTGTGTAACACATACCCCTAACCCTTCCTAATCATGGCAGCACCTTAGATACATGAATTTCATGAATTTGGTTAACAAAAACTCAAGTTTAGAACCCGTGTGCATGCAATTTCAAAAATAATCATCATGGTTCCTAATTTTTCATTAAAAATATGCAATCAGTCAAAATATGGTGTGATGATGAGTAAAAGGAGAATATGGCGTGCCTTTGCGTTTTAAACGCACGATTTCTCGTTGACGATTGCGAAGAACGACGACGAA